>NW_006239093.1:405893-409366 GCF_000226075.1 Solanum tuberosum | reverse complement strand
ACGGCCTTTCGTACTAGGTATGGGCACTATGAGTTTGTGGTGCATGTTTACTACCCTATTTTCCATGCTCTTTGATTCCATTACATGCCTTCAAGGTGTTTGACAAAATGTCCAACTATGGAGAATTGATAAATTGATGCTTTAAAGCTTGAGTTATGAGATGTATGGAAATCCAGAGATGTGTTGATGACAAACTAAGCTTGTGTATATGTTCATTCCTTACATGAGATTTCATTAGAGCCTAATGGGAATTTCCTATATAAAGTGTTGCATGACCATGCCCGGTCCGGGCTACTATTAGTATAGAGTTACTTAAACATGTTTTGACTTCACTTTGATCATGCATCCTCATATTGTTATTCATAATGCCTATGAAACTATTTCTTGTATTTCGATTGTGTCCTTGTCTATTGTTGTGTTGCACCCCGCATACTTAGTACATTCCAAGTACTAACGCATATTTTGCCTACATGATGTCACCATGTAGGGACCGGAGCTACTCTTGATCCTTCTCTTCGTTCACGTGGCTAGTACGGTGCTTATCCGAGTTGTTGGTGAGTCCTCAATGATTCGAGGGCTATGTTATGTTTCCTACTCCTATGTTTTGAGACTTTAGCTTGCAATTGTATTTTGACTATGAGGGGAGCCGGTAATATGTCATGGCCCCCGTCCTATCTATGTATGTAGAGGTGTGCGTTGGACAAGTATTTTGTAAATGAGCTTGACTCTTGTTCTATGATGTCATTTTGAAATGGTTTGCCCTTAGTCCCTATTTCCCGTTAATTAATGTTGAATGTACTTCCGCAACCGATGAAGTGTGATGACAAGTTTAAGAGGCTTGTTTGGGGTTCCTTCGGGTTCCTCATTCGCCATGTCACGTCTAGGCCCTAGGCTTGGGTCGTGACACAAGTACTTTTGGGATGAACCGTAACTGTATAGGGTGTGTGCTGATAACATAATTAGGCAATGTGTTCCGGAAGCCGAAATGTTGCACATTGTGGAAGCCTGTCACTCATCTCCAGTTGGTGTTCATCACGGTGGTTCTCGAACAGCCCACAAGATACTTTAGTGTGGGTACTACTGACCCACAATTGATCAAGATGTAGTGGACATAGTAAGGAGTTGTGATGTGTGCCAGTGGCAAAGAGCCATCTCTCAGCGCCATGAGTTACCCAGGACACCTATTATGGAGGTTAAATTGTTTGATGTGTGGGGTATAAATTCCATGTCCCCCTTTGTGAGTTCATATGGGCAGAAATACATACTAGTTGTGGTTGACTATGTGTCCAAATGGGTTGAAGTTGTTGCTTTACCTGAGAAAGATGGAAAGAGTGTTGCTGGATTCCTGAAAAAGAATATCTTCTCAAGGTTTGGAACACCCAGAGCCATTATCAGTGATGGTGGTTCTCACTTCTACAACAAAGTGTTCAGTGCGCTTGTCACGACCAGAGAGTACCCCCTAGTCGTAACATGGCGTATTCGACCCCGAAGGGGTCTTATACGAGCCACATAGTCATTCATTGCATTCAATAATGAAAATAGTGCGGAATAAAAAAAAACTTATTTACATCCACACATTTAAACTTCATTAAAACAACTTTAAAAACCCACAGCGGAAGTCTAAGCCTCACATGGCCATCTTAGACACAGTCACAAAACATAAGTAGGGACACGGCCCTTTACAATCAAAAGAAGTCTATTAAGTCTATTACATGAACAAAAGAACTTAAAAGTCTTATCCTCGAATCCATGAGGACATACCAAGTCTTGGAGGAAAGCAATCCAACACTTCAAACTAGCTAGGAGGGATCACTTGCCGGAACCTACACTTATAGTAAAAATATGAAGAATATGGGTTAGTACACAAAATGTACTAAGTATGATGACCATGCAAAACATGCTTTAAAAGGGACATGCATTTTGGTTAGAAACCATGCATTATGCCACTTTTTGAAGTACCATGAATAGTTGCATAAAAGACATACAATACAAGCATAAACATCAAGTAAGTCATAATATCACCTTTAAACAATATCAACATGAAAACCTTTACCTTGGACCTTCACCTCAAGAAACCCTTATGCTATACCTCGTGCAATGTATGGATGGCGTCCCATACCACCATCCATACTAAGGCACCACATTAAGGTCACTTAAGGTAACTTATCATTCATTTCTTTCACCTTTGCACAATATTCATACATAAGAGGTATATCATTAATTAAGACATGACAAGGGAAAATAACTCATAATATAACCCAAGTATAGCATGCATCTCATATTAAGCATTTGAGAGCCAACATTCTTTAATAACCTCATTTAGGCCACAATTGTATCACATACATTAGGATTTAGAGAAACTCACTATGACCCTCTCCAAGCCTACTCGTGCAATGTATAGGTAGCATCCCATACTACTACCTACACTTTGTAGAACCTATCAAGAAACCATAATGAAATCTCACATGATGGGAAGTAAGCATTTAACCGACATAGACCATGAGAGCTTGTCATGGAATCCGGTGTCATAAGTCCCCACACCGTAAAGAGGTGGTCTACTTGCCTAAGGAAGACCGGTATATAGCTTAATGGATCCACTAGCTACCTATGAGGGCACATAGTTTATGGGATAAGGTAGACGATCATTGAAACTCATGCCTAACTGTCGGGGGAGTTTCCATCTAACCAAATCCGCTCGGTGCTTAGCCTACATTCCCATAGAATAGTTCATTACTTTGACATCATCACACATGAAAGGGTGCCATAAGCCTACCGATTCAAGGTACATTATTTAACACATGAAAGGGTGCCATAAGCCTACCGATTCAAGGTACATTATTTAACACATGAAAGGGTGCCATAAGCCTACCGATTCAAGGTACATTATTTAACACATGAAAGGGTGCCATAAGCCTACCGATTCAAGGTACATTATTTAACACATGAAAGGGTGCCATAAGCCTACCGATTCAAGGTACATTATTTAACACATGAAAGGGTGCCATAAGCCTACCGATTCAAGGTACATTATTTAACACATGAAAGGGTGCCATAAGCCTACCGATTCAAGGTACATTATTTAACACATGAAAGGGTGCCATAAGCCTACCGATTCAAGGTACATTATTTAACACATGAAAGGGTGCCATAAGCCTACCGATTCAAGGTACATTATTTAACACATGAAAGGGTGCCATAAGCCTACCGATTCAAGGTACATTATTTAACACATGAAAGGGTGCCATAAGCCTACCGATTCAAGGTACATTATTTAACACATGAAAGGGTGCCATAAGCCTACCGATTCAAGGTACATTATTTAACACATGAAAGGGTGCCATAAGCCTACCGATTCAAGGTACATTATTTAACACATGAAAGGGTGCCATAAGCCTGCCGATTCAAGGTACATTTAGGAAAGCTCATTAACTCCTCTTGAAAGGGTGCCATAAGCCTGCCGATTCAAGTCTCAT
>NW_006239093.1:404355-404708 GCF_000226075.1 Solanum tuberosum | reverse complement strand
CAACACCTTTACGTTCATAACACGATCACATTATCTTCATTGAATTCTCATTCATATAATGTCATGATAACACTCCAATTTCTCATACTATGCCTTTAAGGCCCTAAGCCTCACATACCAATACACCAACAATACACCATAAAATAAGCATGGGTAATGACATACTTCAACAAGTTTGATTCATATACATTCATTATCTAGCAAGTTTGATTCATATACATTCATTATCTAGCAACCAACTTCATAAAGGCATAAACTAGGAATAAAGAGAAATCATGGGTTCATGGAGTATTCTCATCTTAAATCGTCAATACAACAACAATATAACCATAAAGTGCCATTAGAAACCTTTT
>NW_006239093.1:368263-398790 GCF_000226075.1 Solanum tuberosum | reverse complement strand
TAACATATGCCCCCTTTAAAAAAAATGTTCCAACACTTAGAAAAATATTGAGGCGGGTGAACAGTAATATTAGTTTCTGGAAATTGCATTTCCGTCTGGACAGACTTTACGAAAATGGGCATAACTTCTTCGTCCGAACTCCGAATGAGGTGAAACGAAGTGCGTTAGGTAGCTAACTCAAAGGGCTTTCCATGGATATATTATTGGCCACCCAAATAATTCGTGTGCTAGGAGATATGACCCTTCAAAGTAGACCCTCGAAAAAGGCTTCACTTGGAATTTTCGGATTTTGATACGGTTGCTCTAAAATTTGGGTTAGACCCATTTCCCACTCAATTTGACCCCCTAAACAAGAATATGAAGTCGGATTTTCGAAAAACGGAATGGATCTTTTTATATACAGCTAAACAAGTTTCCGGTAACTTCCGAAGCACATTTTTAAGAACTTTTTGGGTCAAATTCAAATATAATCATTTCATTAAGTTCTCGACTCCAAACTCACATGTGACTCTCTAGTTTCACTCTATCATTTTCCGGGTCATTACAGCGCTTCTGACCAAGTATGGGGTAAAACAACACAAGATGGCAACAACTTATCACCCACATACCAGTGGACAAGTGGAGGTTTCCAACACGGAGATTAAAGTAATCTTGGCCAAGCCAGTTAATGCCAAAAGGACAGATTGGGCAAGGAAGCTGGATGATGCTCTATGGGCATATCGGACAACTCTCAAGACACCTATTGGTATGTCTCCATATCAACTAGTGTTTGGAAAGGCATGTCATTTTCCAGTTGAGCTTGAGCATAGAGCACCTTAGGCATTGAAGAAGCTAAACCTCACTTGGAGTGAAACTGCGAACTTGAGGTTGGATCAGATCAATGAGATGGATGAGTTCCGTCTGAGAGCTTATGAGATATCAACACTGCATAAGGAGAGGATGAAGCTATATCATGACAAGCAATATGAGAAAAGAAGCTTCACTCCTGGTGAATTGGTGTTACTTTTCAACTCCAGACTTCGTAAGTTCCTAGGAAAGCTGAGATCTAAATGGTCTGGAACTTTTAAGGTCACACAGGTTTTTCAATCTGGTGCTATTGAACTGGAAAATGAGAAAGGGGAGAGGTTCTAAGCTAATGGTCAATGAGTCAAGTCATATTTGGTTGCAAACTTGATAAAGTTTGAGTAATCAAGTAGCATGCGTTGCGCCGCGACGTTAAATTGTGCGCTGCTAGGGAAGCAACCCAAGATGTAATTGTATTAGGTATGTTCCCTTTTACCTTATTTTTCTTTGTTTTTATAAAGTCATTGTGTGCTGATGTGTGCAGGAGAGAATAGGGGGGGAAATGCAGGACCTGGTGCAAACTGAACTTCACTGACCGTGGTGCTCTTCACGGGAACTTTCACGGTCTATCAATTTTAGTACAAAAGTTCGCAAGCTACTGGAAATTACATAAAAATGGGTTCACGGTCTGTTATAGTTTGTAAGGACCGTCTAGACTCTCATGAACCTCAGGTATGAATGCCATGTTTCAAAGTCACAGACACGGATAGGTTCACGGATCGTGATGCCCTGCACGGGCAACTTCACGATCCGTCGTCTTCGCTGTCAAATGTTAGATCTAAGTTAGGAGCACAGATGGTCTCACAGACCATGACTCCTTTCGTAGGTAACTTCACGGTCCATAGTCTACGACCCAGTGTTACACATATTTGACCCGACCTGTGCGTAACCCAACTCACAATGAAACATATTTATTCGATTCCAAAGGCCAAAGAGTCAGTTTCTTCCTATTCTTCTCCTCCATAACAGCTATCTAAGGGTAGAATCGCTTACCATTAATCAATAAATCCTACATCCACCCAAGAATCAAAACCCTAAGTGCTCAATTGTGTAAGAGTGTTAAGTTAATTCCAGATTTCGGTTGTGTCACTATTTCCAAGTAAGTAAATTTTCAATGGTTTGCAAAGTTCAGTCTTGTGTACACCTATGTATGATGACTTCGATTTTCTTGAGTTTAGCATGACCTTTTAATGAGTAATTGCTAATTGATACTGAATTGTAGTGGGTAAGTCGAATTGGGAGGTTTTAGTTGTTTTTGTGTGTTGGTCTATAACACAGGGTCTAATTTGTTGGTAGGTGGTGAACTTTAGGTTAGTTAATTTAGTTGATTAAGAAGTAGGGTAAAGCTTAAGTTATAGGAAGATCTTGTATTTGTGTAAAAATGGTCGTTAAGTGCTAAAATTTGATGTTGGGAAGAAGGTGACTGCCATATTTCACGAAGTGTAAGTCTATGACAGGTTGTACGGATCGTGGAAGATACCACGGGCCATGAAGCTTGTCGTAGACCACACTTGAAGTCAACCCATCCATTAGTTAAAGTTCACGGGCAGTATCATGGACCGTGGTGCACTCCATGAGCCGTGAAGTCGTCCGTAAACATCCCTTGGTAAAATGGTCAAAGACTCCTTGTGCACACTGATTCTGTTTCAACTCCACGAAGGATTTCACGATCCGTGGTCCATACCACCGCCCGTGCAAGCTCCTGTTGAGTTCCCTTGTTTGAATTTTCTATTTTTTTTGTACTTAGTTTGTGTTCATCTTTTGATTATGTGGCCCTTCTCAATGATATATTGGGTGACGACATTCTTAATGCAAGGCATCACAATGATATTACATAGGGGAAGTCTGAGTACCCAAAGTGCGTCATTTGATTGTGTTGATTACTAATGAGCTCTCTATTTCTCAAGTACAGTGGGTCCCAGAAGAAAGAATGCTAACAAACCTACCCCCGTCACGACTTTGCAATCAGAGGGTCATGACGACTCCAAAGAGAGTGGGTCTGAGGTGCAAATAAATGTTACACCTGAAGATCACTCGCCTCGGGCTACTAGATCACTGGCTAGAAGAGCTAGTCTCCAGGACTCTCCTCCTCACGATGAAGAGGAAGGTAGTAGTTCTAATAACTGGGAAAACTTGCGAAGTAAATCTGATGATGCTGCTGGTAGCCAATCTGTGGATTACTCAGGGGGCAGTGCTGAATCTGAAGTGATTCTCAGGATGACACAGTTACCTCTCCACCTGTGGCTAATACAGAAGCTGAAACTGGAGTACGAGAGGAAGCAGTTAATAGAGAGGATGAGGAGGAAATCACCGATGATGATACCATGGTGATGTATGTGAACGCTCATGAACCTAACCTTGCATTGAGACCACATCTGATTGCTTGTTATCGCTCTATGTGGACTGTCAACCGGTCTAAAGATCAAATAATGCATTATAATACTTTATTAATAATAATAAATCATAATCACATGAAACCCACATTTATGGAATTGAAACCCTAATTTGATCATTTGAAATTGGGAAATTGAAATCCTTGG
This sequence comes from Solanum tuberosum, assembly GCF_000226075.1. Taxonomy (NCBI): domain Eukaryota; kingdom Viridiplantae; phylum Streptophyta; class Magnoliopsida; order Solanales; family Solanaceae; genus Solanum; species Solanum tuberosum. Next base: position 395,407 of record NW_006239093.1, on the reverse strand, counting down.
GGACCGCATGGAGGAAATGACTCCATGGGTGAATAGACAAATACCTTGATCCTTTAAACCCAATATAATAGAGAATGGAAAACTTTATTGGAACCCTAGATATTCTTCATCTTTCTTAGCTTTGAGAGAATTTGGACAGTGGATTTGGAGAATTTAGGAGAATGAATAGAAATGGTAAAATTGGGAGCATAAAACGTTATATAGGTCTTAGGGTAGAAGGTAAAATGACATACTTTTAATTAAAATAATTAGGAAAAAGACCCAAAATCCCTTTAGAAATATCTGTCGGCTCAACCTACGGACTGTAGATCTTTCTATGGTTCGTACTGGTATACTGTAGACAAAGTACTAGGACCATGATTTCACATATATTTGGACCGAATATTTCTACGGTTCGTAGGTCTTTCTACAATCCATAAAAACCAACGATATAAATCAACTCTGACCCTTAAAATTTCACTAAGTCTGAAACTCATCTATGAGTCCTATCTATGACTCGTACATGGATTGAATGACCATCATGGTGAATCGTACTACGGGTAATGAGACTTGTTTTGAAAAAAATATTTTCCCCTTTCATACGGTTTCCATCTACGGCCCGTAGATGGGACCTGTAAAACCAGACTTCAGTCCAAAAAATTATTTTCTTCCTTTTCTAAATTCTGAGGTGTTATACCTATTCATGATTAGAGCAAAAAAGTTAGCTATAAGTCTAAAAAGTTCGTACGAGGATGATACATTTAAGAGAAATGATTTGCCTAAGTGGATCCCAAAGAGCAAATATTTATCTTATAATGATAGTACTATTGTTTTCTATTAAAGGGATAGGATTTCTGTGATTAAAATTGGTAAAGGATTTTTTTAGGTGGATAAGAATGGACAAAATTTATAACTCATATTAATTTCATTTTAATTCCTAAAATGGATAATGTGCAAGATTTAAAAGACTTGAAGTCTATCGGACTTGGTATTTTCATTAATAAGATAATTTGTAGACTGCTTCATAAGAGATTAGTTGAAATTCTTTAATCTATAAATTTTTAGAACCAAACTGGTTTTATCAAGCAGAAGCATCACTGAAAATATCTTATCAGACCAATAATTAATTAGGAATATAAGTCTAAAAACAAGAATATCAATGAGATGGTGAAACTAGATATGACAAAGGCATAAGAGAGAATTTCTTAGACCTTTTTTTATTAAATTCCTAAGAAAACTTTAGTTTCCAAAACTGATAATTGACATACTGTGAAGACTAGTTTCAAATAATTGATACTCAATACTCATTAATAGACAATCTCATGACTTTTTTCATTCATCTTGGAAATTTAAGTGGAGATTCCACTTTCATCATGCCTATTTATTATTCCAGCAGAGATATTAGCTAGAGGTTTAAATATTTTGTACAAGGATGAGAATTTTAAGAGATATGAATTGTCTAAGTGGAGCCCGAGATCAATTATTTATCTCATGATGATGGTACTATTAATTTCTGTTCAAGGAATAGGATTTATGTTATTAAAATAATGAGGGTATTGAGATATTATGAGAACATCTCATGGTAACTAATCATTAAATTCAAAAATCATTTTTATTTACATGATAAGACTCCACTCATAGTAACTATAAAATTGAGAAGACTCGCAAGAATTGAGCTAGACAACTTTCATTTCATATATTGTCCAATGTAATGACCCTTCCTATCATTATAGCTAAACCAATTGTAAACGAATTTAGGTAAGAAAACCTTAAAGTAGTGAGATAGAAATTTCAAGCTAGGCCAATCTCAACAAAATTTAAGTAAAGTAAGGTCTTGGGTAATGCAGGAAAGGGTTGGATAAAATATCGAAGCTTGAGTTGATTTTGGTATTAGCTAAGACATTAAGAAACTTTAGGGCTTTTTAGAATATAATACGGGTGAGTAGAATTCCCAATATTAAACTTGACATGAATGGATTAGCTTAGATCATTAAAATTCTAAGGTGTATTGCAAAATAGAGACTTTTGGGAATAACTTTAAGTTTTTGTCCCATGCAAGTCGCTATAGCGGGTGATGCTGCTATGGCAGGTTGGGGCTGCAATAGCGAGGTTAGTCTAAGTACATTTTTGGAAAGACAAAGGGAAACCTAGGGCATATTGCTCTAGCATTTCATAAATTTCATCTGTAAAGGTAAGTAATTCACTCCTTTAATTAAGAAATTCAATTCTTAAACCTTCGAATTTGTGGTGGAAATATTAGAGGAGGGTTTTATGTGATTTAATAGTGAAAAAATCCTTGTTTATGGTGGGATAATCATGAGAATATCATGGTGTTAGGATTAAGTTATTGTCCAGGTATAACTAGACCATGCTGAGTTAATTTTATGTTATATCGTTATTTGTATACCTAGAAGAAGCGAGGATTCCTAACATGGGGAAAACTTAGGTTCAGTAGAACGTCTAAGGTTTGATTCGAGGTAGATGATGATTGTTGTTGTAACACCCTGAAGCTTAGTAGTCCAACTCGGGCTAAGTGTGAGGGCAACAAGAGCCAAGGCCAAGGGGCAAGGCCGCCCCAAGGCTTCCTAAGCAATGCCACACTTCACGACCACCACCACGGCTCATGCTGTGGCTCGTGGTGTCTAAGGCAGTATCTAGGTGGAAGCTGCCTCAAAGTGGCTCACCTACACGAGCCACTTAAAGACCAATGGTGAAGACCACGGCTCGGGGGAAGGACCTTAAAGGTGCCTTCAATTTGTGAAGGCCAAGGCACTGCCCAAGGACCACGGGCAGGACCACGACTCGTGGAGCCTGCCGTGGTGTCTGGGAGTAGGGTGCCTAGGGAGGGGTAATTAGGAAAATTCCTTTTTAAGTTAGTATTAAGTGGGGTCATTTTGTATGGTCTTAGTACCCCTATATAATATATTTAGATCCTTTAACCACTCCAATTAAGTCATTATTCCCAAAATCCCAAAAGATCCCAAAGTTCATCCACTCAAAAATCCTCTTTCTAGAAATCTCCAAAAAGAAGAAGAAGAAGAAGAAGAAGGGTCAAAGCTATGTCAAATTCCTCCATTGTTGAAATTTTTTGTAAGGCTTTATAATTCATCCATGGATTCTTCCATCCATGGAAACCCTAGATTTCCCGCAATTGTGAAGATGAATCCCCAATTCAAGTTAGGGTTCCTTCCAATATTGTGGGTTAAGTTGAGTATGAATCCAATTGAGTGGATATTACTTGTTTATAATTTATTTATTAGTGAATCATGGTAGTATGATGATATTATGTGTTTTCCATGGCTAACCCTAGTTTAATGATGAAATTGTAGTAATGTGGGTTTATGCCTTGTGAAGGGAAATTGAGGATTTATAGATGATCTTCTAGAATTGATGACTTGAATAGTAATTTTTCATGAATAGAAGCATGTAGATATTAACTGAATTACATTACATTATATATAATGGATCATGACTAGTAAATCTTGAGATTGAACCTTTATGATGATTTGTGACTAGAATCACTTAAGAATGAAGAATGTAATTAGAATGCCTTGAAATCTAGGTATGATTGATGATGGTAAAAAGTAAATATTTGAGAGTAAGGCTTGTAGTCATGACTGTTGACTTTTATGGCTTTGAGAGTAAATCTTATATGTTGAATTAAGAATGTTTAAATGCATAAAGTGATAGAAGCACTTGAAACATCGATTGATTGTCAAGGACATCCCTTCACGAGTCATGAATTAAGTAAGACTTAATAAGGTATCTTGTGGAATTTATGTCAAGCATCGACTGGATATTGAAATGAGATGGAAGCTTTTACCTAGTTCAGTCCGGCTTCCAAGATGGGAACTCTCACAAGTAGAGTCTGAGTTTCCCAATGTATGTCTCATGAGATGGATTCCCTCACAAGTGGAGTCCGAGATTCCTAGTAGAAATCTCTGTATCCCATAACTACATGCCCCATAGGAAAGTTAGCTAGTGGTTCCAACTAAGCTAACAAACTGGTTTTACCCAAGGCAAGTAAACCAACCCTTCTCGGTGTGGGTAACATCGGAGGGGATCATGTGATTGCTCATGTGGTCTCATGTCGGTTAAGAATATATTCCCAACTAGTAAAAGATTATTAAGGAACTAAGACATATTTGAAGAAGTATCTCAAAGTGTTCCAAGTTAATAATGAACTTAGACATGCTTAAGGAAGCATCTCAAGTGTTCAAACATAATGAACTTAGACATGCTTGAGTAAGTATTTCACAGTGTTAAAAGGTGAAGAAATGTAACTAAGATGTGGTTAAATAAATATCTCCTAGAGTTCCAATGTCTTAAAAAGGGGACTAGTCTCCAACTAAGAAGTATGAGTATGAGGACCTAAAGTGGTACTTAGCATGGGTAGGATTATGGGGTCTTATTCATGCATTGCACAAGTATGACTTAAGGTTACATAAGAAAGTATTCTCTTATATGAAGTATGCCTGGATAGGATTGTGCTATAGGTGCCTTTCTTGTTATGATTGACTAAAGGTGAGAGATTCCCTTGTCTATGAGGGATAATATAAGGATGAGATCAAAGTAGTAAGTATGTATGATAGCATCGGGTGGTACTTAGTGTGGGTGAGATTATGGGGTCTTATCCATGCATTGAACAAGTATGAATTGAAGCTACTTATGAAGTGTTATTCTTATGATATGAAATAATAATGGTTGACTAATGCCTATATGATGCCTATGTTGGAGATAATGTTGATGACTATGTTATTGTCTCTTATGCTCATAGTTTATGTTTCATGAAGTAGCTCTTATGATTATGGCATGACTTATATTGACTAACCCTTATGATGTTATGCTCTTATGATGTTATGCTAGCTATCATATTTAGTACTTTTATACTAATGCATACTCTTGCCTACATTATCATCAAATGTAGGGTCCGGCGAATTTGAGTTCCATTCTTGAGGCTAGGTTTCTAGAAGTGCAAGGAGTTGAAGACTTGGTGAGTCCTCATAGCAGCGATCATATAGCCACCATTTCCTTTTATGCCATACTTTTCTATTTTAGACTTCTGTATGCGCTGCGTCCCAAATATATCCATGTCCTAGATGGTTTGAGAGATGTGTAATAAGACTTCCACTTTGCTTTTATAAAGACTTTGATTGTATGAATAATCTTTTAAAATTTCATACTTTTCTACTATCTTATGTTATGATATGCTAAGGGCTTGTATAAGACCCCTTAGGGGTCAAGTACGCCATGTTACATCTAGGGTGTACCCCTAGGTCGTGAGTACGCCATGTTACATCTAGGGTGTACCCCTGGGTCGTGATGAACTTAGTAATCAGAGCACAAGGTTTAGAATGGTTATAGGATGTCTCCCCCTAGGAAATATTTGTCCTCGAATGAAATTCAAGACATCATAAGGAAGGTAGAAACTTAATCTAACAACCTATCATCCATGCAACTACATAAATGCACATATCCAAGGATGAAACATCAACTCAAAGCTAGAGCATGTTCAAAACATCTTATCATGAAATCGATATGCCACTCATACTCAAATGCTTATAAAAAAGTAGAAATAAACCAAGTAAACTCATCTTCTCCAAATTTATGATTTTCATGAATCATGCATAATGAGGGAATCAAGGGAATGTCTAAGACTTATGACTACCAATGAGTAAACCATGAGGAGGTAAATACCTAAAGCTTGAGTGGGGACGGAGGTAAAAAGATGAGGATCAGGAGACATCATATTGGCCTTGGCCTCCCAAGTAGCTCTCTCAACTAACCAATTCCTCCAAAGAACTTTCACGGACGCAACTTATTTATTTCTCAACTTCCTAACTTTCTGGTCTATTGTAACACCCCGGATTAAAAAAAGGAAAGCTTGGAAAATTTATCGAAAGTGCAGGTGTCACCCACGAGGGAGAACCATGCCCCGTACTTGCACCCACGCCCTATAGGTGGGCTTCGTGGGTGGGGCACACTGAAAACTACCTAAGGTAGAACCACAGATAGGACCCAAGCCCCGTGGATGGGTCCATCGCCCGTGGTTAGGTCGTCCGTCGATTGGCCAAAATATCTGTCTATACGACGCTTGACCAGGATGAATCATAGGTCCATACGCCGCCGGCAGGTCTGTTATTGGACATTTTGGGACAGTTGAGGCGGTTAAGTGTAGGGGCATACAACTCTTTTCCAGTTTTAATTAAATCAATGTGGTGGTGTTTTGCCTAAGTCTAACACACCTATATAAGTGATTTTAACCCCCAAAATCCCCCAATTAAGTCATTATCTCAAAATCCCAAAAGAATTCCCAAAACACCTCTCAAATATTCTCTCTCTTGAAGATAGAAGAAGAAGGAGATTGAAGCTACGTCAGGATCAAGTCTCAAGTCTCCAATCTTCAAGCTTGCGAGGGCTTTGTAATCAAGGTATGATGGCTTTTCATATATGGGATCCTTCCTCCCATGAAGTCCCATAAAATTCCACAATTTGAAGAAGAATTTCCCTAATTATAGTTAGGGTTTTTCCCATTGTTGTGGGTTATGATGAATGTTGATCCAATTGAGTGAATTATGATTTTTTATGATTTAATTGATAGAATTGCATGTATTTAGGAAGAAATTACATGTACCCATGCCTATCCTACGATTTTTGGGTTGAATTGATATAGTGGGATTGATGCCATGTGACGGAAACTCTATGGGTTAGATATCTCCTTATAGGAAATAATTTCTGTTTAGAACTGCTCTAGATTGAAGCACATATGATGAATATGATGTTGATTGCTTAAGAGTAAAGCATAGATGGCGATCATGAGATATTGTGCTTTGAGAGTACAGCCTAGACTATGCATTGTTGGTTGTTAATGCTATGATGTGGAAAAGATACTTCCTATAATGAATTGATAAGCATGATTGAATTAATGTGAAAGGTTTACTCATATGAATGATTCTAGATTGAAAGGATTGCTCACCTAAAATGAATCTAGACTAAAATGTTTAATAAATGATGAGGCTAGAGGAGATTACCCTTGACCTCTACATGTAAGGATATGAGGCAATTCCCCTACTCTTTAGACTAGAACAAGAGGTGAGTCCTCACGTTCCTACTATGATGAATGGACATGGAGGCGAGTACCCATGCTCTTTATGAAATTATGTGGAGGCGAGTACCCGCATCATATGATGAGGTTGTGGAGGCTAGTACCTATAATCTAAAAGTATATAAGGCAACAGGCGAATACCCATTAGCCTTTATGAACTACACATTGAGGAGAATCCCCATGTCTTTAAAAATAAGTATGACTAATGTGATTATGTTATGATGATGACTTTTTGGAGTGTTGCTAGATATTCCTTTTATGATGTAAGCTTGACTAGAGGTGGATGACCGAAGTCTTGGCTAAGCTGAAGTGAGGTTACTTAAGGGAGTATTCCTCTTTCATTATGATGCTTATTATATATTGATTATGGACATGCCTTATGTATTATGTTGACTAATTCTTATGATTATGTTGTTTATGCTAGCCATCATATTTAGTACTTAATTTATTGTACTAACACATACTCTTGCCTACATTCTTATTAAATGTAGGGTCTGACGCTCTCGATTCACACACTAGTGGCTAGGTTCTTAGTGGATCGAGAAGTGCAGCTTCGGTGAGTCCTCAATGTATTCGAGGATTGGATCACCCTATATCTTTTATGTATTTCTTTTCATGTCGGCTATTGTATGGGCTGTGTCCCAAGATTTATTCTCTTAAGTTTAGATGGTTTGAGACAATGTCAAGTTAGACTTTCGCTTGCTTTTATTAATAACTTTGAATATATTGAAAAGTTGTAAACTTCCGCATTTTTCTAATATGTTATGTTATGATAAGCTAAGTGGATTGTATGAGGCCTCTCAGGCTCTTATAAGCCTTGTTACATCTAGGGAGTACCCTTTGGTCATCACAAACTCGGTAATTAGAGTATAACGTTTAGAATGGTTCTAGGCTGTCTTAAACCACGTCTAGTAGAGTTTGCGCCACATTTATGAATAGGAGGCTATTAGATGTTTAGGAAATTCCACCTTTTCACTTCTTTAAGTGATTCCATGGATTTCAAACTCTATAAGTCTTTCTCCTAATATGTGCTTGATTGGTTTTCAGGATATGACTACTAGAAGGGCTAATGCTAGAATGTTTGAGGAATGCAACGTTGAGTAAGAGGTTCCTCCTGAAGCTTCGATTAACCCATTTAATGAGAATGTGACTAATGCGAAAGTTAGGTCGGCATTCCAAGTGATGGATCAAGCCATGACGGCAGAAGCTAACATAGAGGTGGTAGCCCCCGTCAACCCAACTGTGGGTACGACGGCGACAAGAGTGAGGGATTTCACAATAATGAACCCTCCCTAATTTTATGGCTCCAAACTTGAGGAAGACCCTCAAAAGTTTATCGACGAGGTGTTTAAGATACTTGCTATCATGGTTGTGACTCCGGTAGAGAAGGCAGAGCTATTCGACTACCAAGTCAAAGGGTTGCTCAGATTTGGTTCAATCAGTGGAAAGATGCAAAGCCGATGAAAACGGGTCCCATAGAATGGGAAACGTTCAAAAGTGCATTTGTTGATAGATTTTTCCCTCTAGATATGAGAGAGGACAAGGTACTTGAGTTCATCAACCTTAGGCAAGGAAATATGAGTGTATGGGAAAACGCTTTGAGGTTCACTCAACTATCCAAACATTATCCTTCCATTGTGGTGTATCATAGGGCCAAGATGAGTAAATTTGTGTCGGGGGTGTCTGACATGGTAGTCAAAGAGTGCCGCACTGCTATGCTTGTTCATTACACAAATATTTGTCACCTTATTGTACATGCCCAACAAATTGAGGAAGAAAAGCTCAAGGAAAGATCTAAGATCTAGAGAGGAAAAGAGAGCAAGGGTGGATGCTGGTAACTATTCACATTCTAGGTTTGGTGGACTGGGTCGTTCAGGTTCCAGCAAAAGTTCTTAGTGCAAGGTTCTTCAAGTCCTCATCCAAGGCCTACTAATGAGATGGTGTCTAACCCAAAACCTCAAGGAGATGGTAATAGGCCTTCTATGCCTACTTGTGCTAATTGTGGGAGAAATCAAGAAGGAAGTGTCTAGCGGGCTCTAATGCTTGTTTTGGGTGTGGCAAAACGGATCACAAAATAAGGAATTGTCCTTTGGTTGCTAAGAATGATTGAGATGGTGTCGTAGGGCTCAACCTTACCCTTCATCTGGTCCAAGTGGCTCGGGTGGGAATTCTCCTAAGAAAAACCGTTTCTATGGTCTCCAAACTAGAGTTACCAAGATAGCCCCCCAGATGTGGTGACGGGTGTGTGAAAAGTCTTTCAATATGATGTGTATGCTTTGGTTGATCCAGGTGCTACTTTGTCATTTGTGACTCCTTTTGTAGCTATGAGTATATGATTTCCCGATATATTTCTAGAACCTTCTTCTATCTCTACCTCTATTGGTGATTCTATAATGGCTAACAGGGTTTATAAAAGATGTCCCATTTCCTTGTCCCTTAGAGTTAATTTGGTTGATTTGATAAAACTTGACATGATAGATTTTGATGGCATCTTAGGTGTGGATTGGTTGCATTCATGTTACGCCTCAATTGGTTGTAGGACTAGAGTGGTCAAATTTAAGTTTTAAGTTCCCAAATGAGCCTATCCTTGAGTGGATGGGGGGGGGGCGATTCTATGCCTAGAGGTCAATTTTTTTCTTACCTTAAATCTAGGAAAATGAATTCGAAGGGTTGTGTCTATCATATAGTGAGGGTGAGGGATGTGGACTCTGAAACTCCTAGTCTAGAGTCGGTCCCTGTTGTAAATGAATTTTTGGAGTTCTTCCTCGATGATTTACCCGGTGTTCCTCCCGAAAGAGAAATAGAATTTGGGATTGACCTTCTCCCCAATACCCAACCTACCTTTATTCCTCCTGATAGAATGGCTCCGTCGGAACCTAAGGAGTTGAAGGATCAATTAAAGGACTTATTGGATAAGGGTTTCATCCGATCGAGTATCTCTCCATGGGGTGCTCCGGTGTTGTTTGTTTGGTAGAAAGATGGTTTCACTCCATATGTGTATTGATTATGTCACGACCCAGGGGTACCCCCTAGATGTAACAAGGAATGTAGAACCCCAAAGGACTCCACACAAGCTACTTAGGTTTCATAACATAAGAATGGTACAATAAAGAGTAAAACACATTTACATGTTTTAAACGTTTTTCATCAAAAAACGGGTGTCTAGAGTTGTCTCAATATAGAAATCTATTACAATACTTGAATGAAATTGGGCCTAGCCCATACATTATATACAAAAAGAGAAAGTACAAAAAGTGGAAACTAAAAACAACAACTCCGTTCTCGAACCATAAGGACTCACCAAGCTCGGGAATATATCAAGTCCAAGCTCTAGCCACTAGAATGGATACCTTGTTTGTCAGATCCTACATTAGCGAACAATGAAGGCAAAAGTATGCGTTAGTACAAAAATGCACAAGGTATGATACCTATGCATAAAAACATTTAAAACATGAAAAAAGGGACATTTCATATCAAAGAATGCAATTTGCCAAGTTTAAACAACATGAGAGATACTTGAAATCATAAGTCATAATCATGGATAAAATAAGTCAACACTATCTTTAAAACCTTTGAACTCATATACAAAGCTTCTTGAGTAACCATAGTTCATTAATAATGTTCTTATTGTGGGAAGAATAGCCTTAACCGACATAGATACCATGTGAGATAAAACATGATAACCCGGTGTCTCCCACACCGAAAAGGGTTGTTCTACTTTAATTTCCTAAGGTAGAACCATGAACTCTTAGCTTAGGTGGATCCACTAACTAGATAATCTATGGGGGCGCATAGTTTATAGGATACGGAGATTGCTACTAGAAACCCAACCTCTACTCATGGGAGAGCTTCCATCTCATGAAACCTCTTCTAGAAACCCGGCCTCAAATAACGGGAGAGCTTCCATCTCATTGTCAATATCCACTCGGTGCTAGGTATAATTACCACAGAATACTTATTAAGTCTTACTTAACTCATGTCTCATGGAAAGATGTCCTTGACAACCAATCCAAGTTAGTTCATTAGGATAGCTCTTATTCATTAATTCAATTAGGTGAGAATAACTCTTTAAACATAAAAATCCTTTCTATGTGAGAAAAACTTTCAACAACACAATTAACATTAGCACTTAACTCTCAAAGTACCCTTAAATTATTTACATATGTTTCATAAGATCATGCATAAACACACACTTTCCCCTTTCGAGGTTCAAAGTTACATTCAATCACCAAACCCAGAATTCAAGTATTAGATAGAGAATTCATCATAAGCTTCATGTAATTCTATTATTCCATGCTTTAGATCATAAAACTCCTCTTTCATACTCAACAACCCACATTATGAGATCACAAATTGGAAAACATGGGGTTCTCATGGGTTAATAGGGATAACAATATAAAAGCTTTATAATCATCAATTCATTCATATTTACACATAATTAAACCATTGAAATCAGTAATCAAAAGAACCCATGGTAAATGAAGAAAACCCTAGCTAATTGGGGGAATTCTACCATTTGAAATAGAGGAATTTGGGGACTCCATGGGTGAAAGGAACCCATGGATGAAAGCTATCATACCTCAAGTCCAATTGCCTATCTTCAATGAAGAATTTGGAAACTTAGCTTAAAACCGTAGTTGAATCTTTTTTTTTCAAGTTCTAGAAAGAGAATATTTGAGAGGAGGTTTTGGTTTTCTTTTGGGATTTAGGGAGAATGAACTAAATGGGGTGAATTTTTTGGTTAAAAAGGTTTATATATGAGTTCTAAATGAGGGAAAAACGACACCATATTGATTTAATTAAAATCATAAAATACCCTTAAGCCCCTAAATATAACTTCCATCAGTCACCGACCTACCGATCTACCGACCCAGTCGACGGATCGTGGATGGACCTACCATCCGTCCTGGTGAGCTGTGGTTGGTGGTCAGAGAGTTTTTGCCAAACCACGGACCCTTGGACCATCATGGACCCACCAACGGCCCGTAGGTCCCCTCCATGGTCGATGCTTAGGCCACTCTTGAGTACCCCAACGACGGACCCAGTCGACGGGCCATGGTCTGACCCACAAGCCGTCCTAGTGGACCATCGTTCATGGTTAGAAAATCCCTTTCTTGGGAGTCCAATCCATGGACCACACACATGGTCTGTGGTCTACCTACAAACCGTTGGTGGTCCACGTGGATGGCCCCTGTAGGTTCTAGATTTCTTGTTCACTTCCTATATTTGTATATGGGGTGTTACAATATCTCCCCCTTGGGATCATTCGTCCTCCAATAATGCTCTAGACACCTTACGGAAGTCAAGGCTCAAGACTAACAGCCCTTCATGCATTCAACATCATAACAATGCACAAAACGAAAGAGGAAATATCAACTCCAACTCAACATACTCAAATGCAACACAAGGAAGTAGGAACTACATCTAACAACCCATTATGCATGAAACATTTTTAAAAAATTCATGTTCTAGGAGGAACTACCTTCTCCAAGATTTAAAGCATGCTCAACAACATCTCATGGCACCAATAAGCAATTTACTCTCAAAAAGCAGATCAAAAACATGTTCATCAATTCATCTCATGAAGTTAAATAGGGAAATCTTACTCAATGTACAACAACATGAGAAACATCAATCATAAAAACTCATTTTCATTCTAAACATAAGCTTTTTCATGAACATGCATAATCATAAGGAAATCATGGAAACACATAAATCACACATGATTCCTAAACAAGAAACCTCAATAGGAACTCATTACCTCAAGTCGGAATAGGAGTAGAAGGAAAAAGATGAGGATATCTGGACTTCATATCGGCCTCAGCCTCCCAAGTAGCACAATCAAAAAAGATGAGGCAACTTCCTTGTTTCTCAACCATTTGACTTGTCGGTATAAGATCTCAACCGGTAACTCTTCATAAGAAAGATTCTCTTTAATCTCTAAACCCTCTAAGGGAAATATGGTTGATGGATCGCCAACATATTTCTTCAACATTGAGACATGGAAAACTAGATGCACCAACGCCAACTCATATGGCAAATCTAACTCATATTCAACCTTGTCGACACGCCTCAAAATCTTATAAGGACCCACAAAGCAAGGACTAAGTTTCTCTTTCTTCCTAAACCTAATAACACCCTTCATGGGTGATATCTTCAAATAAACCCAATTATGCACCTCGAATTCGAGATCTCTTCTCCTGACATCGCCATAGGACTTTTGCCGACTTTGGGTCTTCCTCAACCTCTCTCTAATAACCCAAATCTTGTCAATGGCCTCATGCACCAATTCTGGACGTAAGAGAGTAACTTCTCCAACCTCGAACCATCCTATAGGAGACCTACACCTCCTACCATAGATAGCCTCAAAGGGAGCCATGTCGATACTCAAATGATAACTGTTATTATAAGCAAACTCAACTAATGGCATATGGTCATCCCAATTACCCTTAAAATTTATCACACACTCCCTAAGCATGTATTCCAAGGTCTGAATGGTGTGTTCCACTTGCCCATCTGTTTGAGGGTGAAAAGTTGTGTTAAGTTTCACCTTGGTACCAAGCCCCTTTTTGAAAGACTTCCAAAACTGTGAGGTAAATTGGGTACCTCTATCAGAAATTATAGACAAGGGTACTCCATGTAACCTCACTATATCCCTCAAATACAACTTACCATACTCTTCCATCGGGTAGGACACCTTGACGGGAATGAAATGAGCGGACTTAGTCATCCTGTCCGCTATTCCCTATATCGAGTCATGTTGCCGCCGAGTACGTGGCAGGCCTACAATAAAATCCATGTTCACATATTCCCACTTCCAAGAAGGAATAGCAATGTCTTGTGACAAGCCTCCCGACATTTGGTGCTCAACCTTTACTTGTTGACATTTTGGACACTTGGCCACAAACTCCGCAATATCTTTCTTCATCCCATTCCACCAATAGACTTTTCGTAGATCACGGTACATCTTGGTGGCTCTCGGGTGAATAGAATATCGAGAATTATGGGCTTATTCTAAAATTTGCTCCCTCAAGCTGTCAACATTTGGAATAGATAACCTACCTTGATACCTTAGTAACCCATCTCCCCCTTGGGAGAAAGCCTCCACGGACTTCTTCTGTACCGCCTCTTTCAACTCACCCAAGATAGGATTGAGACTTTGCTTAGACTTCATATCCATCACAACGGACAATTCAATACCATTATGGACCATGATACTACCCTTGGTGGAACCCATTAGTTGAACACCTAGTCGAGCCAACCTATGAACATCACAAAATAACTCTTTCTTTTCTTCATCCACATGAGCCACACTACCCACTGACAATCTACTAAGAGCATCCGCTACCACATTAGCTTTACCGGGGGTGATAAAGGACACTCATCTCATAATCCTTTAATAGCTCAAGCCACCTCCTTTGGTGAAGATTCAAGTCCTTTTGACTAACCACATATTGTAGACTCTTATGATCGGTGAAAACATCTGCGTGGGTCTTATACAAATAATGCCTCCATATTTTTAAGGCAAAAGCAACCGCTGCTAACCCAAGATCATGGGTAGGATAAATCTTCTCATGGAATTTAAGTTGCCTTGAAGCATAGGCACTAATCTTACAATTTTGCATGAGCAAGCATCCCAATCTAACTCTAGAGGTATCGCAATACACCTCAAAATCATTTGTACCTTCTGGTAAGGTCAACACCGGAGCGAAAGTAAGTCTATCTTTCAACTCTTGGAAACTTTTCTCACAAACTTCCGACCACACAAACATAACCTTCTTTTGAGTCAAAGTCTTCAAAGGAGAAGCAATGGAAGAAAATCCTTCTATAAACCTGCTATAGTAACCGGCCAAACCCAAAAAGCTACTAATGTCAGAAGGACATAGAGGTCTAGACCAACTCTTGACCGCATTTGTCTTCTTAGGATCTACCTCAATACCCTTGCTTGAAACAATATGACCAAGGAAATCTATAAACCTTAACCAAAATTCACACTTGCTAAATATTGCAAAAAGTTGTTGGCCCTAAAGAACCAACAACACAATTCTCAAATGGTCCACCTGTTCATTCTCACTTCTTGAATAGATCAAAATATCATCGATAAACACAATCACAAACATATCTAGGTATTGCCTAAACACTCTATCCATCAAGTCCATAAACACCACCGGAGAATGAATAAATCCAAAAGACATTACAACAAACTCATAATCACCATACTGGGTTCAAAAGGTCGTCTTTGGAATATCATCCCCTCTTACCCTCAAGTAAGGATAACTCGAACGAAGATCAATCTTAGATATATAACTAGCCCCTTGAAGTTGGTTAAACAAGTCATCTATCCTTGGAAGAGGATACTTATTCTTGATGGTCACTTTATTCAATTGATGATAATAAATGCACATTCGGAGAGACCAATCTTTCTTTCTAACAAATAACACTGCAGCACCCCAAGGAGAGATACTCAGTCGGATGAAACCCTTATCCAACAAAACCTTTAGTTCTTATTTCAACTCCGCAGGAGCCATTCTATAAAGAGGGATAGAGATAGGTTGCGTATCTGATAGAAGGTCAATACCAAAATCTATTTCCTTCTCGGGAGGAATACAGGGTAAATTATCATGGAAAACTTCTGGGAATTCATTAACTACCGGGACCTACTCCAGAGAAGGGGTTTCAGAATCTGCATCCCTCACCCTAACGAGATGGTAGTTACACCCTTTTGAGATCATCTTCCTAGCTTTAAGACAAGAGACAAATTGACCTCTAGGCATAGAATTCCCCCCTTCCACTCTAAGAAAGGCTCATTTGGGAATAGGAACCTAACCACCCGAGTCCTACAATTGATATAGGAATAACATACATGCAACCAATCTATACCAAGAATCACATCGAAGTCTAACATGTCTAGCTCCACCAAATTCACCAAAATAATCATATGGGATAAGGAAATGGGACATCTCTTATAGACCCTCTTAGCTACCACAGACTCACCAATAGGGGTAGAGATAGAAAAGTGTTCTAAGAGCACTTCCGGGGAAACATTAAATCTCATCGCCACATAAGGCGTGTTAAAAGATAAAGTAGCACCGGGATCTAACAAAGCATGTACATTATGATGAAAAACTGGTAACATACTAGTGACTACATCCGGGGAGATCTTTTGGTCACCTCGTGATTGAAGAGTATAAAAGTGGTTTTGCTTTGGGGCAATGGAGTTTTGAACCGCTTCGAGGAGCTTGCTTTCTTCCTCTTTTACCGCGAGCATGAGGCAATCTCTCATTATGTGTCAACTCTTCCCGCAACTAAAGCATCCCTCGGTGCCTACTAGGCACTTACCATCATTTTTTCCCACAGTTGGCACATGTAGGTCTAGAAAAAGAAGAACCACCTCCATTTCCTCCTTGAGGTTTAGGGTTAGACACCGTTTCCTTATTTGACTTAGGAGGAGCACTATATGAATCTTGACCGGAAAACCTTTGTCGAAATCTAGGCCAACCTTGTCCCTCGAACTTTGCATTTGAGAAGTTTCCATCATCGGTCCTAGCCCTTTTCGCTTCCCTATTATTCTCTCTAATTTTTTATTCCTCAATTTATTGGGCGTACACCATAAGACGTGAGATATTCATATCACGGAGGAGCATTGTCGTACGACATTTTTTTTCTAGTAAGTCGGACACACCCGACATAAACCTACTCATCTTAGCCCTTGAGTCTACCACTATAGTTAGAGCATATCTGGAGAGTTTGGTGAACTTTAGAGCATACTCCTTAACACTTACTTCCTTGACGAAGGTTAATGAACTCTTGCACCTTTGCCTCCATCAACTCGAGCAGGAAGAACCTATCAACGACTGTCGATTTAAACAATTTCCATTCCACGCCACCCGCTCTTATGAGCCTCTCTCCCTTCCACTGATCATACCATACTTGAGCCAAATCTTTTAATTGGTAAGCTGCTATCTCCATCTTCTCTTCCGAAGACACCCCCATTATAGCAAGTACCTTATAAACCTCGTCGATAAACCTTTCAGGATCCTCCTCAACTTTGGAGCCATGGAAATCTGGAGGGTTCATTCGTAAAAAATCCCTCACCCTTTCAGTGACCGAATTCACATTAGGATTCTCCTGAGTTACAACCCCTCTATTGGCTTGAGCCGTCACATCTTAAGCCAACATTTAGATAGTTGACCTAACTCTGCATGTGTCACATTCTCCACCAAAGGATTTATCAAAGCTTGGGGAGTTTAAGGAGGAGCTCCTTGATTCACATTGCCATCCTTCACCCTTCTAGCTTTCGCCTTTCGTGTATCTTATTCTGAAGACACAAGAGAAGGATTAGCAGAGAGAAATCTTTTCGAGTTAAACTCTAAGACACGACTTAAGAGTAATGAAGAGGTGCAATTTCCTAAACATCGTGTAGCCTCTCATCAATAATTGTGGCGCATTTCACACTCATGAACAAAACTTTCCTAGATGTGGCTTATGAGACATCATCCTTAAATCATTCTAAACCTCGTGCTCTAATACCAAGTTTGTCATGACCCAAGGGTACACCCTATATGTAACAAGACATGTAGAACCCCGAAGGACTCCACACAAGCCACTTAGCTTTCATAACATAAGAATAAAACAATAAAGAGTAAAACACATTTACGAGTTTTGAAAGATTTTCATAAAAAAAAATGGGAGTCTAGACTTGTCTCAATATAGATATCTATTACAATACTTCAATGAAATTGGGCCTAGCCCATACATCATATCCAAAAAGAGAAAGTACAAGAAGTGGAAACTAAAAACAACAACTCTGTCCTCGAACCATTAGGACTCACCAAGCTCAGGAAGATATCAAGTCCAAGATCTAGCCACTAGAATGGAAACCAGGTATGTCGGACCATACAGTAAGGAACAATGTAGGCAAAAGTATGTGTTAGTACAAAAATGCACCAAGTATGATAACTATGCATAAAAACATTTGAAACATGCAAAAGGGACATTTCATTTCAAAGCATGCAATTTGCCAAGTTTAAACATCGTGAGAGCTACTAGAAATCATAAGCCATAATCATGGATAAAATAAGTCAACATTATCTTTAAAATCTTTGAACTCATATACAAAGCGTCTACAGTAACCATAGTTCATTAATCATGGTCTTATTGTAGGAAGAATAGCCTTAACTGACATTGAGACCATGTGAGCTAAAACATGATCACCCAATGTCACACCCCGGAAAATGGTTCTTCTACTTGCCTAAGGTAGAACCATGAACTCTTAGCTTAGGTGGATCTACTAGCTAGATAACCTATGGGGCACATAGTTTATGGGATACAGAGATTGCTAATAGAAACGCGACGTCTACTCACAAGAGAGTTTCCATCTCATGAGACCGCTTTCTAGAAACTTGGCCTCAACTAACGGGAGAGCTTCCATCTCATTGTCAATATCCACTCGGTGCTAAGAATAATTCCAACAAAATACTTATTAAGTCTTCCTTAACTTATGTCTCCTGGAAGGTCGTCCTTGACAACCAATCTAAGTTAGTTAATTAGGATAGCTCTTATTCATTGATTCAATTAGGAAAGAATAGCCTTTCAACCTAAGAATCCTTTCTATGTGAGAAAAAATTTCAACAACACAACAACACAATTAACATTGGCACTTTACTCTCAAAGTACCCTTAAATCAATTACATATGTTTCATAAGATCATGCTTAAACTTACAGTTTGCCCTTCCAAGGTTCAAAGTTACTTTCAATCACCAAATATACAATTCAAGCATTAGGTAGGGAATTCATCATAAACTTCATATAATTCTATTACTTCATTCTTTAGTTCATAAAACTCATCTTTTATAGTCAACAACCCACATTATGAGATCAAAAATTGTACAACATGGGGTTTATCATGGGTAAATAGGGATAACATCATAAAAGCATTGTAAATCATCAGTTCATGCATATTTAGACATAATTAAACCATTGAAATAAGAAATCAAAAGAACCCATGGTGAATGAGGAAAACCCTAACTAATTGGGGGAATTTTACCATTTGAAATAGATGAATTTGGGGACAAAATGGGTGAAAGGAACCCATGGATAAAAGATATCATACCTCGAGTCCAATTGCCCATCTTCAATGGAGAATTTGGATCCTTAGCTTCAAACCCTAGTTGAATCTTCTTCTTCTTCTTCAAGTTCTAGAGAGAATATTTGAGACGAGGTTTTGATTTTCTTTTGGGATTTAGATAGAATGAATTAAATTGGGTGAATTTGGGGTTAAAAGGGTTTATATAGGGGTTCTAAATGAGGGAAAAATGACACCATATTAATTTAATTAAAATTGAAAAAGCCCCTTAAGCCCCTAAAAATAATTGCCATCAGTCACCGACCTAGTCGACAAATCGTGGATTGACCTACGATCCATCATGGTGAGCAGTGATTGCTATTCAGAGAGTTTCAGCCCAACCACAGACCCCTGGACCACGGACCCCTAGACCACGAATCATGGACCCACCTACGGCCCATATGTCCTCTTTGTGGTCCATGCTTAGGGCACTCCTGATTACCCCAATGACGGACCGAGTCGATAGGCCATAGTCTTACTCATGGGCCGTCCTGGTGGACCATCGTTCATGGTAATAAAGTCCCATTCTTGGGGCTCCAATCCACGGACCGCACCTACGGTCCGTTGTTGGTCCTCGTAGATGGACCCTACAAGTTCTAGATTTTTGGTTCATTTCCTATATTCAGATATGGGGTATTACAGATTACCACCAATTGAACAAAGTAACCATCAAGAAAAAGTATCCTCTTCCAAGAATAGATGATTTATTTGATCAATTTCAAGGGTCACGTATTTCTCTAAAATTGATCTCTGATCGGGTTATCACCAATTGAGGGTGAAAGAGGAAAATATCCCAAATACAACTTTTAGAACCCAATATGGTCATTATGAGTTTTTTGTGATGTCCTTTGGTTTGACTAACGCTCCGGCGGCGTTTATGGACTTGATGAATATGGTGTTTAGACAATACCTTGATGTGTTTGTGATTGTGTTTATCGATGACATTTTGATCAATTCAAGAAGTGAGGATGAACATATTGATCATATGACGATTGTATTGAAAATTCACAAGGACCAACAAATCTATGCAAAGTATAGTAAATTTGAGTTTTGGTTAAGGTCTATACCATTTCTTGGCCATATAGTTTCGAGCAAGGGTATTGAGGTAGATCCAAAGAAGACGGATGCGGTCAAGAGTTGGCCTAGACCTCTTTCATCGACAGATATTAGAAGCTTATTGGGTTTGGCCGGTTATTATTAAAGGTTTGTTGAGGTGTTTTCCTCCATTGCTTCTCCTTTGACTCAAAAAAGGCCAAGTTCCTATGGTCGAAAGCTTGTGATAAAAGTTTCCAAAAATTGAAAGATAGGCTTACTTCTTCTCCAGTGTTTACCTTACCGGAAGGTACGGATGTCTTAGTGGTATATTCCGATGCCTATAGAGTGGGATTGGGATGTCCATACATCATGTCCAAAACTGGAAATGAAAAAAACTGAAACAAAAAAATCCGTCCTCGAAGCATGAGGACTTACCAGAGATCGACAACCTCGAAATCAACCACTAGCCACAAAACTGAGAAACTTAACTGTCTAGGATGTGTTAGTACAAAAAAATGTACCAAGTATGATATCTATCCATATAACATTAAAATCATGCTAGAAGAGGACATTTCATGACATGCAATTGACAAAGCTAAAACATGATATAAAAGGATTATAAAACATAAGTCATAAAACATGGTCAATGCAAGCTAACATCATTTGAAACCTTTGAACACATATGAGATACTTCTTGAAGTAACCTTAGTTCATTATTAATGTGGGAATTATCCTTAACCGACATAGAGACCATGTGTGCTGTAATATGATCCCCCGATGTCTTTCACATGGAAAAGATTTGTCCTACTTGTCAAGGTAAGGACCATAAACTTCTAGCTTAGGTGGATCCACTAGCTAATGTCTATCTAGACAATCATCCTATGGGGGAACATAGGTAAGAGATAAGGAGATTGTTTCTAGAAACCCAACCTCTACTAACAGGAGAGCTTCCATCTCAGTATCCTCTCGGTGCTAAGCATAAATCCCACAGAATAGTCATTTCTTACTTGTTCTAATTATCCATGGAGGAACATGTCATCTTTCCAATCCAAGCTAAGTCATTATCCATGGAAATGTATCATTCAATAACCAATCCAAATAATGTTACATTAGGATAGCCCTTAATCTTTGATTCAATTAGGTGAGAAGACCTTTTAATCTTAGAACCATTTATTATGTGAGAAAACCTTTCATATCATGCTTTTATGTGTTTCATGAGAAATCCTTTTTAATAACACATCAACAAAATCATCATTGATACTTTACTCTCAAAGCATCCTTAAAAAAATTGCATAGATTTCATAAGAACATACATAATTCCATAATTTACCTTTCAAGGTTCAAAACTCACTTTCAATCATCAACATTTAGAAAACATGGGTTAGATATGGATTTCATCATGAATTCGTGTAATTCTATCAATAAATGCTTATTTTCATAAAACTCTTCCTTCATAATAAAAATCCCACATCATATGATCATAACTTGAAAAATCATAGGGTCTACATGGGTTCATGGGGAACTCATTATATAATCATATTATTTCATCAATTTATGCACAAGAGATCATGATTCAATCATTTAAATCAATAATCAAAAGAACCCATGACAATTGAGGAAAACCCTAACTCAATTGGGGATTTCCAACTTTGAAAATAGGAGAATTTGGGAACTCCATGAATGGAATGAATCCATGGATGAAAACTATCATACCTTGAAGCCAATTGCTAATCTTCAATGGAGGAATTGAGACTTGACTTATAACCCTTAGTTGAAACCTCTTCTTCAGGCTTTCTAGAGAGAGAAATATTTGAGAGTTTTTATTTTTTGGTGAATTTGAAGAGAATGAACTAATTTTGGGGTTGGAACCACTTATATCGGGGTTTTAGTGAAGGGTAAAATGACGTAGTATAGAGATAAAATAATTAGAAAAAGACCCAACGCCCCTAAGCTTTACTGCCAAACCACCACCTACAGCCCCTAGTCGACGGATCGTGGATTAACCAACAGTCCATCTTGCACGGCCGTCGACTATGGTCCGAAAGAAATTATGGGCCATTGAACCATAGGCATCCAACCACATACCGTGGTCTAACCAATGGTCTAGTTGTAAGGTCATGGTTATAACCTTCATGATAAGCTTGGGGAGTGCCATCCACTAACCGTTAGTGGCCCTCGTGGGTTGGCACCTACAACTTCTTAAAAGTGTTATATTGTCCTCTTTTTGATCTGGGGTGTTACAATAACATGGCTATACAACTCACCAGACAAGTCTGCAAGCCTCTAAGAGTAATAAAGTTTTTTTTGGGATTGGGCCCCAAACTACCAAAAACTATATACAACAAAAGTGAACAAGCATGCAAAATTTGACAGCCACGGAAGAAAAGGGCTAGCCAACATGCTGGAACTCAACTGTGCTGCTGGGGAGGTCTACTGAGTCGGCTGTCAGGACCTCCAAGAATGAATGTAGCACCCCCAGGCAATGGCACTAGCACAAAAACAACTTTTAGCAGGAATAAATAGACACATTAATAATTAGTGTTAAAGTCTTTACAAGAATTAGTTAAGTGATATTAGATCCAATGTCTCTAAAGGCTTTAGGTACTTATACAAATAGTTCTAATTGCCTCTAAAGATACATATTTAGCAGTAATTGAGCTATTGTCGTTAATTAAATACCGCTAAAGATCATTTTTTATGTAATGTGGGGCTTTAGTACGAAATAATATACAGAGTATGAAACGCAATAGACTAAAAAAGTAGATATCATAAAATATTGAAAGTAATCCGGTAAGTAAACCAAGAGTAAGATAAGCATATTGGCTTGCTCCTGAATCTAAACATATAAAAGTAATCAAATAACAACCTAGCCAATCCCCCATTAGCTCAACAAGTTCAAGAAACAAATAAGACAAACTACCTAGACCCCCATAAGCTTAGAAAGTGCTAATTAAATCTATATACCCCTATTGGTAGTCCCCCTAGCCCCATTGGTAGTCACATAGTCCTCTTATGCATCAATATAGCCCCGTAGGAAGCCACGTAGGCCTCTTGGGCATCAATATAGCCCCGTAGGAAGTCACATATCCCTCTTAGGCATCAAATAGTCAACTAAGCATAAACTACATAGCCCTCATAGGCAAACACATAGCCTAGTAGGCAAAGATCACATAACCATCTTTTGCAACAAACATAATTCCGTAGGAAAAGGTCACATAGCCATCTTAGGATACAACATAGGCCCGGTAGCAAAGGTAAAAAATCCATCCTTTGCAACAACATAGCCTTATAGGCAAAAATCATATATCCCTTTTAGGCAACAACATATCCCCGTAAGCAAATATTACATATTTTTCTTAGGCAACAACATAGCCCCGCAAACAAAGGACACTTAGACCCTTAGGCAACAACATTTTCCCGTTGACAAAGATTACATAGCCCTCTTAAGAAACAACATTATCCACAGTCAAAGATCACAATCCTACAGCTAACCACAATCGCCCCAATGGCAATAACAAATAATCAAATAGGCTAAAGGCGAGGACGTTAGTTACAAGCCACCTAAACAAAAAGTCTCTAAGTCGTGCCCAACATAGGGCCACTACTAACAGAATATGAGTCTCGACAAGGGAACAAATATAACCACTTGATCAGACAACCACTAACAATTATATCTACGAGTACATCAGTGAGAACAACCCTATTATATTGATCCTAAGATTTAAGGAAACATGTCCAAAGAAGGGAATAACCTTAACATACCTTTCAACGAAAGCCTCAAAGGTGTTTGTATGAAACTTGACCTACTTGTCATAATGCAACAATTTCTAGAATTAACAAGGCTTGGCAATATTTATCAATAACTACTACAAAATACTCGATAATAACCTGTTATCTCGCTGCCACAACACACATGAAAATATGCCCCAAAATAAATGGGGGGAAACTTTACCTATATGACGAGCTTGCTATGTAAAGCAACTTCTGTTAAACTTCTAAGTTGAAAGAATCAATATCCATTGAGAAATCAGAGACTTTCCCTATGATTTTATATGAATTTTGGTTGATTTTTCTGAGTTAAAATGAAGCTAAAACAACTTATATACAACTTATCCGACATAGGGGCTAGAGACCCACCTTAACATGCCTACTTGCGTTGTCTTCTAGAAAGACAAATATCTCTATTCTGAAGTTGTATGGATGAATGGTTTAGTACACAGGAAACTAGACTTGTTCACCTTCAATTTTATAGATCATGGTCCTTCTAAATTTTTATAGATAGATTAGGAGAAAAACTCTAAGACATTTGACCTAAATTTCAGAGAAATCTTTAAAACAAAAGTTGTGATAACTTTCACCAACTTATTTGACTTTGAAACGTTAGATACGACCCATGAACAATTAAAATATGACATACCACATCCTTCTTTACTGATTAATCACTCTTAGTATTTCCATGGTGGTACGAGTTAATTTAGGCATATTGAAAGGGCGGGATGTTACATCCCCTCCCCCTAGAATCATTCGTCTTTGAATGAAAAATTTGAGTCACGTGGTTAAGTCCTTAGGAGTTGCTGAAATTTTGACATAGTCTCTTCTATATACAAGAATATCTAGTAACCTAAAAAACAAAAAATTCCAACCTAGGTGTCTTATAGAATGACACAATAGATATTCATAATAGCTCCATGATAGTAGTGTGAGAAAAATACAACAACAATAATATTAATAAGCATCAATATAAAGACCGAGTAGGTATGCTACCTTATTGTACTAGTTAAACTGATATTCCATCACCCTCGGGTATGAAACAATTGATGATGTTTTGACCTCATGACATCCTATGA
Source organism: Solanum tuberosum (assembly GCF_000226075.1). Taxonomy (NCBI): domain Eukaryota; kingdom Viridiplantae; phylum Streptophyta; class Magnoliopsida; order Solanales; family Solanaceae; genus Solanum; species Solanum tuberosum. The sequence continues at coordinate 370,317 of NW_006239093.1, read as the reverse complement.
TTCCCATGTCACCTCTTTCCTATTCTTATTTCTCCACAATACTTTAATTGAAGCCACATCTTTTGTCCTCAATCTTTGGACCTATCCATCTAATATGGCAATTAAAGTTTCCTCATAGGACAACTCCTCTGTGATTTTAACATCCTCAATTAGGATAACCCGAGAAGGGTCAACTATGAACATTCACGGCATTGATACAAGGAAAACTATATGAACAAATTCTATCCCCAAATGCAACTCTAACTCATAAGCCATTCGTTCGTAGTGGTACCCTAAACATGAATTAGATTTGGAAAAACATTAGGCATCCCAGAGATGGAAAGAAACCTGATGCTTATTGTGACCAATGACACTAACCTATAATATGAGTGTCTAAGATCGTCGATAGTATTGTAACCCAACTAATGGTTGGGGTCGTGTCCCGAGGGAGTGGTTTTGAGAATTGATAGAAAAATAAAATTAAGCTCCAACTAGTCGTAGCTAAAGACATTAACAAATAAAAACATGGTAAATTAAAGTGGGTGACACGAAAGTGTCAAATATAAATTGGGGTTTTTGTCACAAGTAGTAAAAATAGCAAAAATTAACAAGAAAATCAAGTATAGGGAATTGTTCTTGGAGTGCGACCGCACCACAAGTTGAGATAAATCGTTGGGTATATGCTTTCAATAGGAAATTTGAAACATAATAGTGACTAGGCTAAGCTTTAGATGGAAATAAGTTCCCTCTCGGGCAACTTACATCGTTTCAAATGGGTTCCTCTCAGACACCCATTTGCCGCATGAAGACCAGCCTACGCCTTACCCCACTCACTCTTTCGAGCTGAGTTTTAGGATATAGGACTAGGGCTCACCCTCTCAGGCTGAACCTCATGTCGACCCACTCCTTAGGCCATCATGCTAGTGGTCTTGGTTTCACGACCTCTCTCTCGGGCAAGCCGAAAACACATGGGTGGTTTTGTATTTGCACCTACAAACCCATTAAGTTAAACCAAAACCACTAGGTGATATCACCATTAAAATATATCTACCCTATCAACAAGCAAGACCCAACAACATTATCAACACATATTTGCTAAATCACACCCCAAGAATGGAGGTTTGTAGCCACACATCAAGAAATAAGAAAATACACCTAAAATGATACTAAAATCAAATGGGTATAAGATATTAAACCTTGATATAATCAAAGGAAGAAGAATGGAGAAGACCCACTTCCAACTTGGGGAAGATGAAATCCTTCTCTCTTAAAGTCTCCCACAAAACCCTCTCCAAACTTGAGAGAAAATATCTAAAAATGTACTATTCTATTCTGAAAATAATTATAATGGTTCGGAACTTGTAAAATTAATAAAGAGTTTAGTATTTGTAGCCATCAAAAATTAGTGCAGGCGGATAGTTCAGCGAGGTTAGTCGAGTTCACCGAATGACTCGGCGACTCGCCCTTCTTCTGTCTCATTGCCGTTTTGTTCTTACCTTCAGCATCTTCACGTTCTGGACTGTTAGACGGTATAGTACTGCTTCGCGGAACTTTTCGGCGAAGCACCGACTGCTCTTTTCATCACCATTTTGCTCATTTTCCTTTAAGGCTTCGCGTACTGGAACAAATGGCGGGATATGTCCCTTTGGCAACTCGCCAAGTGTGCTTGGCGGAGCTCAGGTTTCACCTTCTTCGTTCTTTTCATCCATTTTTTTCCTTTTTCCTCCTAAGCATCCATGCTTTCGCTAAAACTTCAAACACCTGAAACTTAAGAGTTTTCATTATATATTGAGATAAAATAGGCATTCGAGGACACTATTTCTATCAAAATAAAGCCCTAAATGATTCCAATTTGTGGACTCATCCACACCCCCAACTTAAATTTTGCTTGTCCTCAAGCAAACTTGAGACCAGTCGTTCAAAAAGGGTGTCTCAAACAGTGCTACACACGACTCAATCATGAGTGCACACAACAACACTCAATTTACTTATGCAAGGATCAATTGTCTACTCAAAAATTCAAGTTGTGACACACCATTACCAAAGATTCTCATGCTCGCAATACTTGCTACTTG
>NW_006239093.1:364401-366784 GCF_000226075.1 Solanum tuberosum | reverse complement strand
AATCATCTAATCTATCTCCTGAGTTGCTCCGAAGGCCCGTATTGCATTAACAAAACTTCGAGCCCATGAAGGCATATTAGGGTCAATGGGAATTTGTCTCTTTGCTTTGGCTTCATTGGTATATTTCATTTGTCTGGCTAGCTCTGCTTTCTTTTCGTCTTTCTTAAACTCTTGTGCTCTTATGTGCCTGGGTGGATCATTTCTCCCTGCGACTTTTGATCGAGCCATTATTGCAAAGAGTTTGATGCCGAATTAGATAGTATTGGCTTGCTAGGAAGCAATGTGATCCTCATCCGAGCACAATTCAACACGTAAAATACTCTTAAAGTGCGATAAATATAACTGCTAAAGTGAGAGTGTGAGTTTGTGAAAAGGAACAAAGTGAAAGAAAGTGAATAAAATGGAACTTTTGAACCTGTGGCTTGTGACCGTCCAGTTTTTGCTCATTCGGCGATGTTAGTCGATTTCACTCCATCACTCGGTGAAACTCCGAGTATAACAGAGTTTTCAGTTCAGGTAAGCAGTGCATCGGTGGTTTTTATCGAGATCGCCAATTGGATTGGCGATACGCCAACAAAATTCATACTCCGCCGAGTTTTACAGACTCAACCTTTAAGACGTATTATGCCAAATAGTGGGAGGGATCTAGTATGCCGTGCTTGTTGGCGATATGCCAAACTGAACTGTTGCTCGCCTCCATACATCTTTGCAAGCACTTTCCTTACTCAATCTGTACAAACAACAGACAATTATTATATCAAGATAACAAAAGGCAAGTAAATAGTTTTGGTTTGCCTCCCAAACAACGCCTTAGTTAACGTCGCGGCGCGACGCAGGTTAACCTTCAGACTTCACTCTTGGGGTTAGGCATAGTATCACTAGGCAAACCTTCTTGTTGTATCGGATTCAGATGCGACGAGATATGACCCATTTGGGTCTCTAACTGTTTGATTGAAATTGAATGATAGGTGATCTGGCTGACGGTAGACCCGTCTTCTTTCTTGCCTTTTAGCATTTTGTCTGACCCTTCAACTTTGTTTAGGATACATGAGAGCATATCCTCAGACCTACCACCTTCTGAATCGTTGGGCTTCTGACGCTTGTGGGGAGGCCCGTATCTATCATTGTCCCCATCCTTCCAATTTGGATTACAGTCCCTTCATTCACGATCTCGATCCTTCCAGCCTTCGTCTCTAACCCATCATTGATTACCACCCTACCTGGGTACTTTGAATGATAGCCCCCACCTTTACTTCCTCGTCATACATAGCTTCAAACTTCATTTTCTCAGGATTCGCACACCCAACTCCCACAACATTGACACTACAGGTACCTACCCCCATGACATTTCTGGATAAAATGTCAAGTTGTGTCATGATCTTGGCCATGTTTTGGTCTCTCTCATTATCTTTCTCAACCTACTCCTTGGATAGCTGAAATGTGACCAGTGAGACCTGGTCTTCGCAGGAGTACCACGCCCTGTTGATGGTTGTCATGCCATCGAGAAGTTGCGCTGCTACTGCATATGGTTGTTGTATTAATCATTCGGGTGAGACTTGGTCAGCTACACCTTTGTTTACTGAGTCTAGACTCCAATAAAAGTATTAAAGGAGCACATTATCAGGTAGACCGTGAGTTGGGTATTGTAGCACCAATTTCTTAAACTGGAGCCAAGTTTCGTGCCGAGGCTCTCCATTAAGACACTTAAAGCTTTGGATGCTATCCCAAATAGTCATCATCTTCGAGACAGGGAAAATCGCACATTAAATGCGGTGACCAACTCCTCCCATGAAGTGATCGAGTTACGTGGAAGCTCAGCTAGCCACTTGCACGCCTCCTCCATCAATGAAAAAGAGAAAAGCCTCAATCGAACCGACTCTTGCAAGATGTTTTTGAATGAGAATGGTCCACACACATCTACGAAGTTTCGAAGATGCTCATGTGGGTCCTCATGTGCTAATCCACTAAAAATTCCCTTTAGTTGCAGGAGTTGCAACATGGTGCTCCTTATGTGGAACATCGTATTTCCCTCTGCTAAAGGTAGACGGATGGCTCCAACACTTCCCATGATATGTGGATCATTGATGTTCGGCTCTTAGACATCGTTGAGGTTGCCGATGTCGTCGTGATGGCCCAGCTGGCTCCCGTTACTACCATTAACACTCATGATTTCTGAAATATTTACACAATCAACAAAACTAAACTAAATATTAAGTTAGTAAACTACAACAAAGAAGAACGAAAATTCTACTAATCTAAAAATTCTCAAATAACACCTAACCTACGGTATGAGTGTCTACGATCGTCGATAGTATAGTAACCCAACTAATGGTGGGGGTCGTGTCCCAAGGGAGTGGTTTTGAGAATTAATAGAAAAATAAAA
>NW_006239093.1:352512-363981 GCF_000226075.1 Solanum tuberosum | reverse complement strand
GCCACAGGAAGACCAGCATACGCCTTACCCCACTCACTCTCTTGAGCTAAGTGTTAGGATATGGGACTAGGGCTCACCCTCTCGGGCTGAACCTCATGTCGACCCACTCTTTAGGCCATCAGGCTAGTGGTCTTGGTTTCGCGACCTCCCTCTCGGGAAAGGCAAAAACACATGGGTTGTTTTGTTTTTGCAAATACAAACCCATTAAATAAAACCACAACCACTAGGTGAAATCACCATAAAAAAACAACTACCCTATCATGAATAAAGACCCAACAAAAATATCAACACGTATTTGCTAAATCACACCCCAAGAATAGGGGTTTTTAGCCACACATCAAGAAATAACAAAATACACCTAAAATGCTACTAAAAGAAAATGGGTATAAGAAATTAAACCTTTATTTAAGCAAAGGAAGAAGGATGGAGAAGACCCACTTCCAACTTGGGGAAGATGAAATCCTTCTCTCTTCAAGTCTCCCACAAAACCCTCTCCAAACTTGAGAAAAAATATCTAAAAATGTACTATTATATTCTGAAAATAATAATAATGTTTCGGAACTTGTAAAATTAATAAAGAGTTTAGTATTTATAGCCATAAGAAATTAGTGCAGGCTGATAGTTCGGCGAGGTTAGTCGAGTTCGCCGAATTACTCGGCGCCTCTCCCTTCTTCTGTCTCATCGTCGTTGAGTGCTTGCCTACAACATCTTCACATTCTAGACCATTGGGTGGTATAGTACTGCTTCACAGAACTATTCGGCGAAGCGTCGACTGCTCCTTTCATCCCCTTTTTTATCCTTTTCCTTGAGGGCTTCGCATACTGGAACAAAGAGCGGAGTCTGTCCTTTCGGCCAATTGCCAAAGGTTCTTGGCGATGCTCTTGCTTCAGCTTCTTCGTTCTTTTTAGCCTTTTTGTTCCTTTTGGTGCCTAAGTGTCCATGCTTCCACTAAAACATCAAATACCTGAGACTTAAGAGTTTTCATCAGATATTGAGACAAAATAAGGATTCGAGGACACTATTTCTATCAAAATAAAGCGCTAAATGAGTCCAATTTGTGGACTCATTAAAAACCCATCAATCTTTGATAGTTTATATGTTTCCTTTATAGTTACCATATTTATTTTTTGTAGTCTATACACTTCCATAATGAGTCATCTTTTTTCCCTCTTGAATAACAATGGTGCATCGCACAGTGGTGCACTAGACCTAATTAAATCTCACCCATGAAGGGTTTAATGAGGTTTGGGAAGAAAGGGAAACTTAGTCCCCATTTTGTAGGCCCATTCCAAATTTTGAGATGTCTTGGTAAGGTTGCATATGAGCCTGATTTGCCAAATGAGTTGGCATCAGTGCATTCGATTTTCCATGTCTCTATGTTAAAGAAATGTATTGGAGATCCAATATCCACAGCTTTCTTAGAGGGTTTGGAGGTTAAAAAGAATCTTGCTTATGAAGAGGTTCTGATTGACATTTTACACCGGCAAGTTAAAAAGTTGAGAAAAAAGGAAGTTGCCTCCGTGAAGGTGTTATGGAGGAATCATTTAGTTAAGGGTGCTACTTTGGTGGCTGAGGCCGATATGATGTACCGATATCCTCAACTCTTCCTTCTACTCTTATTCTAGCTTGAGGGAATGAGTTCCTCTTGGTTTCTCTATGTTTTGGGAGTCATGTGTGCTTTATGTGTTTTCCATGATTTCCTTATGTTATGCATGTTCATGAAACAACTTAAGTTTTGAAAGAAATGACTTATATGATTTATTGTCATCCTGTTGTTGTTTATTGTGTATGATTTGCCTATAGACTGCATGATATGATTATTGAATATGCTTTAGATGTGTTTTTGTGAATGAATTGCATAAAGGTTCCATAAGGTTGTGTTGAGCATGTTGTTAGCTTGGAGAAGGAAGTTCCTCCTTCAACATGAGAAATTTTGAGAATTCATGCATATTGGGCTGCTAGACGTAGTTCCTACTTCATTTTTATACATTTGAGTATGATGAGTTTGGAATTGATGTTTTCTTCTTATTTATGTGCATTGCATGCATAATGGGATGATAGAGTTAGTTCACCCCTCTTTTGATGTTTGGACAACGTCCTAGCTTGGAGTCAATAGTTCCTCATTGGTTACATGCATTGCGTTGTTAGGTTAGGTTGTTAGTTCCTCTCTTACTCTTTTAGAACGACTTTGAATCTCATTCATGGACAAATGATCCCAAGGGGGAGTATATTGTAACACCCCATATCCAAAAAAGGGTAATGAACAAAAAAACATCACAACCTATAGGTGCCATCCATAAGGACCACAGAAGGTTCGTATGTTGACCCATAGACCATAAGTGGGGTCCGTGAATTGGCCACCCAAAAAGTTGCCCAGGATTAGGACTACGACTTGACCTACGGACCGTAGGTTACTCCACGGTCCGTGGGTTAGGGTCGTGGTTCGAACCCCCTAAAATCAGGTCCCAGACCACCCAACCACGAACATGGAGGATGAACCGTAGGTCCACCTATAGTCTGTCGATGGTGAGTCGTAGGTTAAGGCTGGCAGTTATGTTTCAGGGGTAGTTGGGTCTTTTCCTAATTAATTAATTCATATACTATGTCCTTCTTCCTATATTTAGAACCCATATATAAGCCTTTTTACCCCCAAATTCACCCCATTTAATTCATTCTCCAAATTCCCCAAAAGAAATCAAATCTCCTCCCAAATATTCTCTCTCTAGAAAACTTAAAGAAGAAGAAGATTCTACCTAGAGTTTCAAGATAAGGGCTCAATTCCTCCATTGAATATTAGCAATTGGACTTGAGATATGATAGTTTTCATCCATGAATCTTTTTCATTCATGGAGTCCCCTAATTCCTCTATTTCAAATGGTAGAATTCTCTAATTACCTAGTGTTTCTTCAATCTCCACGGGTTCTTTTGATTATTGATCTTAATGATTTAATTATGTTTAGATATGCATGCATTGATGATTTTCAATGCTTTTATGATATTTTCCCTATGAACCCATGCAAACCCCATGTTTTTCCAAAGTGTGATCTTATAATATGGGTTGTTGATTATGAAAAAGGAGTTTTATGATCTAAAGCATCAATTGATAGAATTACATGAATTTATGATAAAATCCCTATCTAATGCTTGAATTCTAGATTAGGTGATTGAAAGTAATTCTTGAACCATGTAAGGGTAAAGTATGAGTTTATGCATGATCTTATCAAAACTATGTAAATATTAAGGGTGCTTTAAGAGTAAAGTCACAAATGATGATGTTTTATGTTGCGTTGTAAAAGGCTATTCTCATAAACACATACTAGCATGATGTGAAAGGTTTTCTCACATGTCTTTCCATGGATAATGAGAATAAGTAAGGAAATACTATTCTGTTAGAGTTATGCTTAGCACCGAGTGGATATTGACATTGAAATGGAAGCTCTCCCATTAGTAGAGGTCGGGTTTCTAGAAGAAGTCTCATGAGATGGAAGCTCTCCCGTTAGTAGAAGTTGGGTTTATAGTAGTAATCTCCTTATCCCATAAACTATGTACCCTCATAGGATGATTAGCTAGTGGATCCACTTAAGCTAGAGGTTCATGGTTCTACCTTAGGCAAATAGAACAACCTTTTTTGGTATGGGAGACACCGGGGGATCACATTATAGCTCACATGGTCTCTATATCGGTTAAGGCTAATTTTCCCACAGCAAGATGATTAATGAACTAGGCTAGAGCTTGGACTTTGATTCTTCCATGAGCTTGGTGAGTCGTCATGGTTTGAGGATGGATTACTTTCATTTTATTTTCTCTTTTGTATTTTTATTTTTGGAAATGATGTATAGGCTAGGCCTAATTTCATTCGAATGTAATAGATGGTTACGATGAGACATGGGTTTAGACTTCCGCTTTTATATAAAACTATTTTGGTGTTAAATGTTGCTTTACCCTTTATTGTTCTATTACTTTATGTTATGGTATGCAAAGCGGCTTGTATGGAGTCCTTCGGTGTTCTATACGCCATGTTACATCTAGGGGGTACCCCTGGGTCGTGACAGATGTCGTCAGAAATAGACCTCTCTCCCCTTCCCAGTTTTGGTCACACAGTTGTGTGGGGCTGTAGGAGTGCCTTATCGAGAGAGGTCAGATGTCAGGACCACCCCTGCTTCCTCCAATAATATATAGAGGATTGAGGCAAATTATTTGAAAGATGATGCGATGAGGAGAAATCAACAACCGCTAGACACTACCCCTATGGTAGATCCCATTGCCTTGAGGCTGATACTGGTTAGCCCGGTCCTTCTATAGAGCCATCACGTACCATTCAACCTTCATTTTTACCTTCTACCTCCATATCTGAAGCACTTGCCCCTGTATAATGACATCCCTTGACCCAAGAATTGATCTGCCAAATGGAAACCTTGGCCATTCGACAGATGTGAGAGAGTCTAGGTTAGAGAGTGGGATGCCCGTGTTTGTTGAGAGGGTTGATGAGAATGCATTACTTATGTTGAGGGACCAGATAGTGCAGTTCCATAACGTGTTATCATCATATGGGAAAGGTTAGACAACCTCACTACTTGGACAAAGACGAGGGAGAAAAGTGAGGGTTCCTCCATTGAATTGAATAAGATGAGAGGAAAGATTAGTACTCTAAGGGCAAATATGGACCAACTGAGGTCTACCAATATTTTAATGTTTTAGGGTGACGTTCCCTTACCTGATGTGCCTGAAGTAGTCCCTTCTTTCGAGACGAGAGTAGATGCACCTAGTGGTGTGGCCGAGCATCCTGTTGATGGTACTGATGAGGCTGGTGATGAGAAGAAAGAGGAGACTGATGAGGATGAGTTCTTGCAAGAGTATGAGTTGTATACTTATGAGATGCTGACAGAGTTTTAGGCTATATAGGAGACTATAGTGCATGCCATGTTTGAGAGATCTCGTTTAGATACTTCAACAATGGGCACTATAGAGTTTCTTCAAATTTCCACCATTACTTCTAAAGATTTGTCAGGCGCTGCTGCCCCGATTGATACTACTCTGCTAATTGTTGCTCCTATTTTGTCGTGCACCGATGCCTGATATGATTCCATCCCTTCCAAGAATCCCGATCAGAGCAGATCACAAGAATAACCTGTTAGAGAGATCTCTATGTAACTTCTCTCTTGTACATATATTTTTATCGCATTGAGGACACTGTTATTTTATTTTGGTGGGGTGAGGGCACTTGTGCCAATATTTTCCTTTTAGTTGTATTTTATTAGTTTTCAAGTTTACTTTTGAGACATTTGTAGTTTTTTGATATTTTGAGTTTTGGTTATAATAGTTGATGGTTTGATTCATTTTGTCTCTCTCTCTACTCTTTAACCTATGAGTTTGGTAGTTATTGAAATTATTGAGTTTCATTGTTGATATTCGAGGATCGATGTATTCAATATTGATGTCATGGATAGTTCTTATGTAACGCCTCAAAAGTTGGAATGTCAAAAGGGGAAGAAAAATGCAGAATTTCCCTTGAAGAAGTGGTCTACGAGTCCAACCTATAGACCATAGGAAGTCCAACTGGCAGTAAGAAGTGAACCGTAGAAGCCAGAGTTAGGTTTTGGTATTTTAAGTTTCTGAAGTTTGACCTGTGAATGAATCGGATGAACCAGAAGTGACTTTCGTAGAAGGGATTCAGATATTTGATTCAGCTTCTTAGTTCCATGGAGTGATTTGATGGGTTGTCGTTTGGTCTACGGGTCGTAGGACGAGTATCGTAGAAAAGGTTCAAACTTGGTGAGATTTTTGACCAAAAGATGAGTTGTATGGATGGGGTCTACTATAACATCTAGGATATGGGAAAAAAGGAAAATGCAATTTTTGGGCTGGTGTCTGTGTTTACGGGTCCCACTTACGGCCGTAGATGGCAACTATAGGTAAAGGGAAAATGAAATTTTCAAAACAAGCCCCAACACATTTTTTACGATTTAACGGAATGGTTTGTCATTCCTATTACAAGCCATAGGTAGGTCTCGTATGTCACCCCAGACTTAGTGAAATTTTAAAGCTCAAAGTTGGGTTCTAGGGATGGCATGTACAGATTGAAGGAAGAACTACGAACTGTACCTTGGATCCATTAAAAGTGGGTCAATTTTAGGATCCTTGTCACCTATCCATAATTGACTAGTAGCCCCTCAAGTTCTGGTTGACATGTTTGTCGAGCATGTGACTACTTTTCAAGTGTTGGCTCAAGCCATCACGACTTAAGCCAATAGGGAGGTTATGGTCCTTGTGAACCCCAATGTGGGTACAATGGCAGTTAGAGTGGGAGACTTCGCTACAATAAATCCTCCAAAGTTTCATGGTTCCAAGATTGAGGAAGATCATCAAGAGTTCATTGATGATGTGTTAATAATCATGGGATTGACGCTGGTGGAAAAGGCGAAATTACCCGCATATCATCTTAATGATGTTGCTCAAGTTTAGTTCAACTAATGGAAGGAAGAGAGGGGGGTTGATGTGGGTCCTCTTGATTAGCTCTTTATGGTCAAAGGTGTAGATCTCCCATAGGATGGTTTGAGGTGGGTGAGGTTGCCTTGATAGGGCCCGAGTTAGTTAATGGGGCTATTGAGAATATTTGACTCATTAGAGAGAGGTTGAGAATGGCCCAAAGTCGACAAAAGTCTTATGCCGATGTTAGAAGGAGAGACCTTGAATTTAATGTGCATGATTGGGTTTACTTGAAAATCTCACCCAATGAAGGGTGTAATGAGGTTTGGTAAGAAAGGGAAACTTAGTCCCCATTTTGTAGACCCATATCAAATTCTGAGGCATGTTGATAAGGTTGCATATGAGCATGATTTTTGAATTGAGTTGGCATCGGTGCATCCGGTTTTCCATGTCTCAATGTTGAAAAAATGTGTTGGAGATGTGACATCCATAAATCACTTTGAAGGGTTAGAAGTGAAAGAGAACCTTTATTATGAAGAAGTTCCGGTCGATATCTTAGACTGGCAAGTTAAGAGATGGAGGAACAAAGAGGGTTCTTCCGTTAAGGTGTTATGGAGAAACCATCTAGTTGAGGGTGTTACTTGGGAGGCCGAGGCCCATATGATGTCCCGGTATCCTCATCTTTTTCCTCCAATTCTAGCTTGAGGTAATGAGTTCCTCTTGGTTTGCTTATGTTTGAAGTCCTGTGTGTTTTATGTGTTTCCATGATTTCCTTAAATTTGCAATGTTCATGAAAAAACTTAGTTTACAAAGAATTGGCTTTTATGATATAATTTCCTCATGTTGCTGAGTATTGAGTATGAGTTGCTTATAGACTTCATAAGATGAGTTGTAGAACATGCCTTGACTTCGAGTTGAGATCCCCTCATTGAAATTGTGCTTTTTGAGATTGAATTGCATATGAGCTCAATGAGATTGTGTTGAGCATTGCTTTTGAGTTGGAGATGATAGTTCCTCCTTAAACATGAGAGAGGTTAAGATTTCATGCATATTGGGCTGTTAGATGTAGTTCCTACTCCCTTATAGTGCATTAAGTATGTTTAGTTTGGAGATGAAGTTCCTCTTTAGTTGTGTGCATTTAGATGTGTTTCATGCATGATGGGCTGCTAGTCTTGAGTTTTTTGCCTAGAAACGTGCTTCAAATCTCATTCGAGGACGAATGATTCCATGGGGGAGTTTATATAACACCCCGTAATCTAAAGACGAAAGCTTAGCAACTTGTTAAAATTACTAGGTGTCACCCACGAGGGCCAACCACTCCCTGTGGTTAGACCCACGCCCTGTAGGTGGGTTTCGTGGATGGGGCACTTTAGCACCTGCTTAAGGCAGAACCACGGCCAGGACCCACGCTCCATGGATGGGTCCACGGACCGTGGTTAGGGGAACCACTAATGGCCAAAAATCTCTAACCACGAACTACGCTTGACTAGGACGGATCGTAGGTCTATCCACGGTCCGTTAGTCGTGGTCTCGTGGGTCAGGCCTGACAACTATTTTAGGGGCTTAAAGTCTTTTTCGGTTTTAATTAAATCCATGTGGTGTAATTTTTCTTAAACCTAGACTAATTATAAGGATTTTATACCCCTAAACTCAATCAATTAAGTCATTCTCTCAAATCACAAAACAAAACCCAAAACTCCTCTCAAATATTCTCTTTCTAGAAGTTGGAAGAAGAAAGAAGAATTGGAGCTAGGTCAAGATCAAGTATCCAAATCTTCAAGCTTTAGAGGGCATTGTGACTAAGGTATGATGGCATTTTATCCATGGGATCCTTCCTCCAATGGAGTACCCAAGAATTCCACAATTTGAAGAAGAATTCCCCCAATTCTAGTTAGGGTTTTTTCCAATGTTGTGGGTAATGATCAATGTTGATCCAATTGAGTGGATTATGATTGTTTTTGATTGAATTGATAAAATTGCATGTATTTAGGATGAAATTCCATGTACCCATGCCTATCCTATGATTTTAGGGATAAATTGATATAGTTGGGTTTGATGTGATGAGAGGGAAACTCTATGGGTTAGATATATCCTTACAAGATTGATGAATTAAGATTAGAATTGCTTGATATTGAATCATACATGATGAATACGCTGTTAATTTCTTGAGAGTAAAGCATAGATGATGATCATGAGATGTAGTGATTTGAGAGTAAACCTAGATTATGAATTGTTAATTATCGATGTTGTAGTATGGAAGGGATACTTACTTTAATGAATTGATAAGCATGATTGAATGAATGTGAAAGGTTTACTCACATAAATGATTCTAGGTTGAAGGGATTTCTCAACCTAAATGAATCTAGACTAAAATGCTTAATGAATGATGAGTCTAGAGGCTATTACCCGTGACCTCCATATGCAAGGATATGAGGTGATTCCCATATTCCTTAGAATTGAACAATAGGTGAGTCCCCCCGTTCCTACTATGATGAATGGACATGGAGGCGAGTACACATGCTCATTATTAAATGATGTGGAGGATAGTACCCATGTCATATGAAGTGATTGTAGAGGTGAGTACCCGCAATCTAAAAGTAAGCAAGGCAAGAGGAGAATACCCATTAGCCTTTATAAGCCAGGCATTGAAGTGAATCCACATGTCGTTGAAAGTAAGTATGGCTAATGTGATTATGCTATGAAGTTTATTTGTTGGAGTGTTGATAGATATGTTTTCCATGATGTAATCTTGACTAGAGGCGGATGACGTAACTCTTGTCTAAGGATAAGTGAGGCTACTTAAGGGAGTATTCATCTTTCATTATGATAATTATTATATCTTGATTATGATTATGCCTTATGTCTTATGTTCACTAATGCTTATGATTATATTGTTTATGCCAGCCATCATATATAGTACTTGATTAGTACTAACGCATACTCTTTCCTACATTCTTATCAAATGTACGGTCCGGCGACATTGATTCTCACACTCGTGGCTAGCTTCTTTGTTGATCAAGGAAGTGAAGTTTTCGTGAGTCCTCATTGTGTTCGAGGATGTGATCACTACTCTCCTTTATGTTATTTCTCTTTTATGACTTGGACTATTGTATGGGTTGTGACCCAAGATTTTATTCATATTTCTTAGATGGTTTGAGACAATGTTGTTAGATTTCTGCTCATTTTATAAAAGACTTTGATTGTATTGAAAAGTTTTAAGATCCCCTCATGTCTATTACTTTATGTTATGATATGCTAAGTGGCTTGAATGAGGCCTCTCGGGGTCTTATACACCTTATTACATCTGGGGGCTACCCCTGGGTCTTGACAGAATGGAAGTTATTATTATAAGCAAATTCTATCAAGGGCAATTGGTCATTCCAATTTCCCTTGAAATCTATCACGCAAGCCATCAACATGTCTTCCAATGTTTGGATTGATCTTTCCGCTTGTCCATCTGTATAGGGTTGAAAAGTTGTGCTAAGCTTAACCTTGGTGCCAAGACGCTTTTGGAAAAACTTCCAAAACTGTGAAGTAAACTGAGCACCTCTATCAGAGATAATGGACAACAACACTCAATGCAACCTTAGCATCTCACTCAAATATAGCTTAGCATAATCTTCCACCGTATAGGAAACCTTGACGGGAATGAAATGGGCCCACTTCATCATTCGGTCTACTATATCCCAAATCGAACCATATTGATGTCGAGTCCGTGGGAACCCTACTATGAAGTCCATATTCCAATCTTCCTACTTCCAAGTAGGAATGCTTATACCTTGGGATAAACCTCCCGGTTTCTAATGCTCAACCTTCACTTGTTGGAAATTAAGAAACTTAGCCACGAATCCCATAATATCTTTTTTCATCCCATTCCACCAATAGAACTCCCGTAAATCATGGTACATCTTTGTGGCTCCCGGGTGAATAGAATACCAAGAACTATGGGCTTATGATAAGATCTATTCCCTCAAGTCATCAACATTTGGAAAACACAAACGACCATGGTACCTTAGGACACCATTTCCCCCTTGGGAGAAAGCCTCTAAGGACTTCTTTAGAACCGCCTATTTAAATTCAACTAAGGTTGGATCAAGACATTGCTTTGTTTTAACATTAGCCACGAAAGACGATTCAGAACCATTATTGACCATAATAACACCCTTGCTGGAATCCACTAGTTAAACTCCCAATCGGGCCAACCTATGAACATCTCAAACCAACTCTTTTCTCTCATCATCAACATGTGCAACAATACACACGGACAACCGAATAAGAGCATCCGCCACCACATTTGCTTTACAGGGGTAATAGAGAACACTCATATCATAATCTTTCAATAACCTAACCCACCTTCTTTTGCAAAGATTCAGATCTTTTTGGGTGAACACTGATGAGTCCACGATTTGGACTCATTTAGGGCTTTATTTTAATAGATTTAGTGTCCTCAAATGCATATTTTGAACCAAAAACTGATGTAAATCCTTTATTTTCATGTATTTAGATTGAGCAACAAAGCATGGACACTAATGAGCAAAAAGGAACAAGGCAGTTGAAAGAACGAAGAAAAGAAGGCATGATGATCGCCTAAGCCATTGGGCAAGTCGCCCAATGGCCATGATCTCAACCTAAAGTTACAGTGTGCCATGCCCTGAAGGAGAAAATCAACTCGGTGAGAGAAAGAAGCAGTCGGTGAGTCGCTGAACGGTTCCGCGATGTAGTGCTAGATCGCCCAAAGTTACAGAACTTGAAGATGATGAAGGCCAAAGAAAAAGGTGATGGAATTGACCAAAAGGCGGATCGCCGAGTGGATCGGTGATCCCAACTTATTGCATCGGATGGTCCTTCGCAGCATATTTTTGGAGACTATAAATACATTTTAAATTCTTAGATTAGGGGAGTTTTCATAGTATCTAATTTTATCAATCAGTTTTTGAAATTTTAGAACTGAGCGTATTGAGACAATATTTTCCTTATCTTTGAAGATTTGAAAATTTCCATTTTCGAGAAATTAGAAGTGGGTCTTTGAGATTCTTCAACCTT
>NW_006239093.1:339353-352397 GCF_000226075.1 Solanum tuberosum | reverse complement strand
ATTTTTATCTTTTTATGATGTCTAGCTAAATCCCTAATTCTTGGGGTGTGATTATGTGAATATGGGTTTATTTAGTTGTTGGGTATTGATAATTGATAGTTTATATGTTGTTTAAAAGTTATCTCAATTAGTAATTGTGTTTTAATTTAAAGGGTTGTAGTTGCAAATGCAACTCTACCTTCTTGTTTTTGGTTTTGCTCGAGAGAGAGGTTTTAAAACCAAGGTAACCGATTTGATGGTCTGTGGGTATTTGGTTTTCATGGGTTCAGCTCGAGAGAGTGAATCCTAAACCCTTTTCCACACATTCAGCTCAAGAGAGTGAATGGACTAAAGCATATGTTGTTCTTCATTGTTGCTTATTGGTGTTTGAGAGAAAACAACTTGATTCGGGGTAAACTGTTCGATAGAATGTTTATCCCCACTAAAGTCTAGCTTATTCACTAATTTACAGCTATTTACTAACAGTTGCAATTACTTCACTGATTTACAGCTATTTACTATTAGTTGCAATTACCAATTTGTCTACCTTAACCTATAATCCAATCACATCCCAAGAACCCGTCTCATTACTTTATGACTTTTATTATTTGCTGCTGTTATAGTTGATAATTGCAATCAAACCCCCCATATTTGACACTTGTGTCACCCTTAATTTGAACTATGGTTTTATTCGTAAATGTTTTTACCTATGATTGACTTAAACATATTTGTACTTGGCTTTTGAATCTTAAGCACGTACCATTCCCTGTGGGATTCAACCCCAACTCACTTAGTTAGGTAATATTACTAACTAACGATCGTTGACACTTAGAGTTGGAAGAAGTGTCCTGATACGTTAAACCAAAATGGCGCTGCTTGAGGGGAGTGGTATTGTTTAAGATTCTTTAGTTCAGTTGAATTGTGTTCTTGTTAGTCATAGTTGAAGTTACTTAATTCTAGTTTTGTTTTGCTTGTTTGTGTTTAAACATGAAGTATGAGTGTGAACGGCATCAATGGTAGCCAAGTAGGCCACTAAGATGACATCGGAAACCTCCACGATGTCAACGAGCCTAATGCTAATGACCCCCATCTTATGGGTGGTATTGGTGTCATTCGCTTCCCTCCGACCGAAGGGAATACGGTGCTCCACATCACAAGTATTGTGTTGCAGCTCTTGCAATTGAAAGGGTTGTTCAGTGGTTTGGCTCATGAGGATCCCCATGAGCATATTAAAAACTTTGTGGATGTATGCAGACCATTCTCCTTCAAGAACATATCCTAAATGTCAGTCCGGTTGAATTTGTTCCCGTTCTCTTTGATGGGAGAAGCATGTAAGTGGTTGGCTGAATCGCCATGTGAATCAATCACTTCGTGGGAGTATGTGAAATTCGCTTGAACACCTTTTGAGCCTGACCCTTTTCTTGGAAGAAACTTGATGAAATTGTGACCTTTCTTGATCCATTACCCTTAATCCACATGATTTGTTGTTTGTGTGAATAGAGTTGGGGGTGTGGTGAAAAGAGAAGGTAAATCAAGAAGTGCAAGTAAGTCTCCTTTGACCCATGGTTTTGAAAGATAAATAAAAAAAATGAAAAAAGTTGTAGAAAAAAGTTGTGAAAATGCAAAGAGAAATGGGTGTCCAACCATCCATGGAAGATGAATAATGGGGTGACTTGTGAGCACGAATGAGAATGATGAAGAAAAGAAAGAAAGTGTTGTTCCTACCATATTTCATGAGGATTACAACCATTGAGCCTAAATGACCATACATTTACACTTAGCCCCGTTACAAGCCTTGAAAAGACCTTTTTGATCTTGAGTGAGATGAAACAAGTGTTGATTAGAAAATAAGGGCAAACCTATGGGTGAAGTCATGCATAGGGTTCATCTTTGTGAGTGTAAGTGTTGATTTGATTCTGGAGCTTTAACTTCTTGAACCATTGTGTGTGAATATGGAATCATTCTTTGTGTGAGGGCGTTTGAGTACCTTTGTTGAGCTTGAACTTGCATTTGAAGAAAGTATTGTGAACTTGAGAGTCTTTGATAATGGTGCGTCACAACTTGATTCTTTGAGTGCACAATTGATCCTTGCATGAGTAAGTTGAGTCTTTTTGTGTGCATTCATGATTGAGTCTTTTGTAGCACTGTTTGAGACATCATTTTTGAACTTCTAAACTTGAGTTTCACTTGAGGACAAGCAAAGGTTTAAGTTGGGGGTGTTGATGAGTCCATGATTTGGACTCATTTAGGGCTTTATTTTAATAGATTTAGTGTCCTCAAATGCATATTTTGCGCTAATAACTGATGTAAATTCTTGATTTTGAGGTCTTTGGATTGGGGAAGAAAGCATGGACACCAATGAGCAAAAAGGAATAAGGCAGAAGAAAAGAAGACCTTATGATCGCCTAACCCATTAGGCGAGTCGCCGAATGGCCATGATCTCGCCTAAAGTTACAGTGTGCCAAGCCCCAAAGGAGAAAATCAAGTCGGCGATAGAAACGAGCAGTCAGCGAGTCGCCGAACAGTTCTGCAATGCAGTGCTATATTGCCTAAAGTTACAGAACTTTAAGATGCTGAAGGCAAAAGCAAAAAAGTGATGGAATTGACCAAAGGGCGGATCGCCGAGTGGATAGGCGATCCCGACTTATTGCGCCGAATGTTCCTTCGCAACATATTTTTGTCGACTATACATACATTTTTAAATTCTTATTTTAGGGGAGTTTTCATAGTATCTAATTTTATCAATCAGTTTTTCAAGTTTTACAACTGAGAGTATTGAGACAATATTTTCCTTAGCTTTCAAGATTTGAAAATTTCCATTTTCAAGAAATTGGAAGTTGGTCGTTGACATTCTTCAACCTTGACCTTTGTAAAGACAACCCAGTTGATGGAAACACAATTGGGTAACGATTTTTATGTTTTTATGATGTCTAGCTAAAACACCAATTTTTGGGGTGTGATTATGTGATTATGGATTGATTGAGCTGCTGGGTATTGTTAATTGATAATTTAAATATTGTTTAAAAGTGATTTCAATCAGTAATTGTGTTTTAATTTAAAGGATTGTAGTTGCAAATGCAGCTCTACCTTCGTGTTTTTGGCTTGATCGAGAGAGAGGTTTTAAAACCAAGGTTACTGATTTGATGGTCTGTGGGTATTGGGTTGTCGTGGGTTCAGCTCGAGAGCATAAATCCTAAACCGCTTTCCCAACATTTAGCTTGAGAGAGTAAATGGACTAAAGCGTAGGTTGTTCTTAATTGCTGCTTATTGGTGTTCGAGAGAAACCAATTTGATTCGGGGTGAACTGTTCGAGAGAAAGTTTATCCCCACTAAAGTCAACTTATTCACTGATTTACAGCTATTTACTATCAGTTGCAATTACCCATTTGTCTACCTTAGCCTATAATCCAATCACATCCCAAGAACCAGTCTCATTACTTGTGTTATTTGTTGTTGTTATAGTTGATAATTGCAATCAAACCCCCCATATTTGACACTACTGTCACCCTTAATTTGAACTATGCTTTTATTCGTAAATGTTTTTACCTATGATTGACTTGAACATATTTGTACTTGGCTTTTCAATCTTAAGCACGTACCATTCCCTGTGGAATTCGACCCCAACTCACTTAGTTGGGTTATATTACTAACTAACGATCGTTGGCACTTAGAATTGGAAGAAATGTTTTGATGTGTTGAGTGAGTAGACTCATTTAAAGAGGGTATAAGTGTAATTTACCTTGGTTTAGAATCACCTTAGGGGATGAGTGTGAAGTTTTAGTGATGTGTTGCTCCGACCTTATAATTGAAAGAAGTGATGTTGTTAAGAGTTTGTATAAGCTTACCCCTATGGGGGAGATAATGTGCTTAGATGGCAAGGTGGTTGATGTTCATGAGTTAGGCTTGCTTGACTCTCACATTAAGAGGCGTAGTGAGTTTGAGGAGTTTAGACCCGGTGTGGTAGACTCATATGAGACTTTGAGTGGTGTTGCTAAGGTTGATGTGAGCAAAAGTTGCTTAATGAGGACCTTCCTAGTTTAAAAGCTCCGGTGTGGAAGTTCCTTGTGGGTTGTGAATGTCTTGTTAAGATTCTTATGTTGTTTTCAAGTTAGCCTTAGTTAGGTTTTCTCCTAAGTGGGGGATGGTATGTTGAATAGTAAGGTTGTTGAGAGTGTTGATGTCCTTATCTCTTTCCTTCTATTATATTCAAGCTTGAGACTTAGAGTTCCTCGTAGCTTGTTTCATGTTTAGGAGTCTTGTGTGAAAATGAGTTTCCATGATCTCCTTATGGTATGCATATTCTAGTTGAATTCTTGTTTAAATGAGAAAATGAGTTTTCAAAATTGTGTTCCTCATGTTGATGTGCATCTATGATGAGTTGCCTAAATGTTTCATGAGTTGATTTGTTGAGCATGCTTAAATGTGTTATTGAAAGAATTGCATATTGTGATTAATGATGTTATGATGAGCATGATGGGATTTGGAGAAGGAAGTTCCTCCAATGTAATGAGATATGATGAAGGTTTGATGCATAATGAGTGTGTAGATGTAGTTCCTACTTGCCTGTATTGCATTGAGTTTGTTGATTTGGAGTTGATGTTTACTCCTAGTTTTGTGTATTGTTTATAATGTTTCATGCTTGTTGGGCTGCTTATTTGAGTCGTCAACCCCTTAATGTGTTTTAAGTGTCATTCGAGGACGAATGTTCCTAAGTAAGGGATAATGCAACGACCTTAAAAACGAATTAGTGAAACTAGAGCCTAGCATGTGTGAGTTTGAGTTTTGTGTGAGGTTTGATGTTGTTTTATGTTGTCCCTAGCCATGGTTGAGGTGTTTAGGGGTTAGACGTCAAGGTACGAATCTCCAAGGACCACCCTAAGGGTCCTTGAGGAGAACCCTAAGTCTAAACCCCAAGATCCCAAGGAAACCATAAAGTTGCAAAGAGTGGGGTGACCTACGAATGGGGTTCACGATCCGTAGGTCCATCCCTACCCCGTGGATGGCCTCCTAGGTCAGGCCCCTAAATGATGTGTCTCTGAACCAAACCACTGTTGCACAGTACGTCCCATGGACCCATCCACGGTCCGTGGAATGGCACCTATGTGTGTTGTCAAGACACGGCCAAGCCAAGGATGGGTTGGTAAATTCCTCCTTTGGCTAGTTAAATGTATACACGGTTATTTTAAGAGTATTAAAACACTATTTTAGATACATTATTCAAAAATCCCCAAATCAAAACCCCTCCCTCTCCAACAAAACTTCGCTCTAGAACTCCATTGAAGAACCAAGAGAAGAAGAAGGCTTAAGGCTTGAAGGGGAAGGCTATTTGAGTGGATTTCATCTATTAAGGTATGGTGATCCTTCATCTAGGGTTAGCTTTCACCCTAGAGTCAATTTCAAAGAAGCTTTCAAGGTTTTCAAGTTTCACAAAAACCTTGTGTTTCACTCAATCTCATGGGTTGTTGCATCAAACATTTTCGAATGATAAATTATGATTATATTGATGTTTAATTGATGATTTAAGATGAAAAACTCTATGAACCCATGATTTCTCTAAATTCCTCAATTGTGCCTTATGAAGTGGGTTTGTTGATTATGAATGAATATTAATGGATCTATGCCTAGATTGATTTATATTGTTGAATTGTATCATCATCTATGCCTAATTATGGTGAATTGTTGGTGAATTGAGGATTTGGGATCATATCCTTGAAAGGGCAAGTTTGACCTAATTACTTCTTGTATTAGAATTGTGTTAGTGATGTTGATCCACTTGAAAGGTGGAGGTATTTAATTACTTTGTACATTGTTATAATGGCCTTGAAGGCATGGTGTGAGGAATTGAAGTATTATCATAATGCTGTATATATGGATGCATAATGTGAAGGATGTACATGTGATTTCAATGAAAGAATGATGATCTTGTATAGAATGTAATTGTGTTGTTGGTAATGGTATACTCTCAATTAACACTCATGAATGATGATTGTAGAATGTGAAGAGTTTCTATAATGTAATGTTGTATCTTGAATTGGTAGGCTTAGGTTCCCTCTTCTTCATAAATGAAAGATTTATTGAATGTGATCTCTTGACTTGGTAGGCTTAGGCATACTCCTCTTGAATAATGAATATATCTAGACGTAATGTCTTAATGCCTTGAATTGGTAAACCTAATGTTGGTAGCCTTTTCTTGAATGAATGAATGTCTTGAGTTGGTAGACCTGATGTTGATACTCTTCTATAAATGAATAATAAGGTATTTTAGGATATGTCTTGGATTGGTAGACCTAATGGTGGTGGCCTCTCATGATGAGTCTAGAACCCAATGTGAATGAAAAGCCTTGAAATGCTAGACCTAATGGTGGTGGCCTCCTTCTTGTGTGAAATGATGAACCTAGAAACGGTAGACCTAATGGTGGTGGGTCTTTCTAGGAAGATCAATGAGCTATCCTTGATATACCTTGAAACGGTAGACCTATTGGTTGTGGCCCTTTCTTGCTAAAAGTACTTTGGGGCGGTAGGCCTAATGTTGGTGGCCCTCTCAAGTACACTAATGCAATGAAACTACTCTATGGGAATGTAGGCTAAGCACCGAGAGGATATGGTTAGATTAAGGTTCTCCTTACGTTAGGCCAGATCTCAATGAGCGTCTTTCATATCCCATAACTATGTGCCCACATAGGATATTAGCTAGTGGATTCAATTCAATCCAAGCTAATATTAACAGTCTTCCTTAGGCAAGACGATCACCTCATTTTAGTGTGAGGGCAGAAAACCGGATTCCATTTCTAGCTTGCATGGTCTGTGTCGGTTAAATGCTTATTCCCATCACGTGGGATGTGCACTCTAGTTACTTGATAAGTTCTACAATGTGTAGGTAGTAGTACGGGATTCTATATGTACATGGCACAAGTAGGCTTTGAAAGAGCTTTAGTGAGTTCCCTAAGTCTTAATGACTAATGTGTGAAGTCCTTTAAATGCATGAATGTATCCTAAATAATTCTAATGAAGAATGTTGGCTTTTAAATGCTTAAGTGTAGAGATGCATGCTATATTCGGATTGTATAATGAGTTACTTCCTAGTTATGACTTGTTGAGTATAAATGTGCCTTGTCTAGGGTGACTTCAAAGGAACACTTAGTGTAAGTAGTAGTATGGGATGCTACTTGCACATTGCACCAGTGTGACTTAGAGTTATCTTAGGTGATGGTCCATATGTGATGGTCATGTCTTATATAATGTTTATATCTCTTATGTATGACTAATTGTGTAAGAATGGAAAGGTTGTATATTGAATTCACTCTTAGTGACCTTAGGGTGAGGCTTTGGTGTGGATGGTGGTTGATGCTTATCGTGACCAACGACACTAACTACGATTCAAGTGTCTACGATCGTCGATAATATAGTAACCCAACAGAGGGTTAGGGTTGTATCCCAAGGGAGCGATTTTAAGAATATGTAGCTAACTAGAATTCCATTCTAATTAGTCATAGCAAAATAGATTAACGAGTAAAAACATTATAAATCAATGGGGGATACAAAAGTGTCAAATATCGATTTGGGGGTTTTGTCACAAAATAAGTAAAATCAGTAAAATACAAGGAAAATAAAGTATGAGAAGAGATTCTTGGGGTGTGACCGCAATACAAATTAATCTACATTATTGGGTACATGTTTTCGATAGAAAATCTATAGAGTAATAGTGACTGGGTTAAGCTTTAAATGGAAATAAGTTCCCTCTCGAGCAACTTACCCCGTTTCAAATGGGTTCCTCTCGAACACCCATTTGCCGCATGAAGACTAGCCTATGCCTTACCCCACTCACTCTCTCGAGCTGAGTGTTAGGATATGGGACTAGGGCTCACCCTCTCAGGCAGAACCTTATGTCGACCCACTCCTTAGGCCATCAATCTAGCGGTCTTGGTTTCGCGACTTCTCTCTCGAGCAAGCCGAAAACACATGGGTGAACTTGTATTGGCAACTACTAATCCATTAGATTAAAACCTAGATGCTGATCCTGGTTACCTGCATCTGCATCATAATACGATGAAGGCAAACTGGCATCAGTACATTGAATGTACGAGTATGCGAGTTGGAATGCTAACAAACATAGGCTCGAAAGAGATTATGAAAGAAACACTTACCTTGGCTCTTCTCAACCTAAGTGATGGTACAACGTTTTACCTCACGTAGCCAAGGACCGTCCTATACCTTGCCATCGGTATAGAACCTGAACTACTAAGTGGATCCACTAGTCTATGCTAAAAAACACTAAGGAATCATCTAAACTGTATAATCTTTTTTCTACCCATAATGGTTACATGGTTTATGGGGGCTGAGTTAATATAAACTCGCGTCCCCATATCGGTGCTCAATACTACTCCCAAAATATACTTAGCTCATATGTTTTTTAAAACAATTTCTTCTCTGGTTTTAGATAATTGCTCAAACTTAGCTTAAAAGCTCTCTTGGAATCAATGTTTCCTTTTGTTGTTCAAAACTCTTTTAGAAATCTCAGTTTCCTCTCATTTTCTTCTCTGGTTTTAGATAATTGCTCAAACTTAGCTTAAAAGCTCTCTTGGAATCAATGTTTCCTTTTGTTGTTCAAAACTCTTTTAGAAATCTCAGTTTCCTCTCATCTTAAATGTGAAAACATTTACTCTTGGGAAAACTTAGTTCCCATATATCATTTTAAAGAAAATGAACTTTGCTCTTAATCTTTACTCAACTTCAAAACTTAAGTCTTAAAACAAAGTTAAAACATTTGTAAAAGACTTATGAAAACATGAAATGAACTTCTCTTACTTGACTCTCGACTTCTCTTGACTTTGATTTTAACTGCTCTTGAATTGACTATTAACTGATCCTTGAATTGAATTATGGATTCAAGGATTATGATTTGTGTTTGGAAAGATCTCATGTTGTTTAGTAAACATGAGAAAAGACCAAAAATCAAGTTTTGAAGGTGGGCCCGCGACGTGGAGGCATAATTAAATTTTGGTTCCAAAAATTGTCTTTTTGAGGCAGAACACCTCGTGTCAGCTCCGCGACGCGGAGTTGAATTTTTCAATTCTGGGAACAGGTCGCGCGACGCGCCTCCTCACTCAAATTTCGTCGAACGAAATTTCTTCTTCGTTTTCCAGCCTCAATTCACCCAACCTCGGTTCTTTTTCTCAAATTACTTTTAGATACAGATACCCAGCCAATGTACCTAAGAACCTAACTCGAAACGACTCTATAATGAGACGTAACGAACTCAGAAACATCTCAATTCATCCCAATTCAAGAACAACATTCAAATTCAAGAATTCATGTCAAGAACATCAACTTTCAAACTCTTTAAGGATGAATTCTACTGAACGAAACATTTTGGCGCATGGGTGAATGAACCCAACGCTATGAGTGTAGCGACCCTTTCGGAAGGATACTACCATTTAAGGAAGAAATTTAATTTAATACTTGCGACATTTAAGAGATTAACGAAGGGCTTATTGATTATAGTCTAGTAGAGGAATTAGGTTCATAAAAAAATAGTTAAAGAGAAGCCTGCCCATTTACACATTATTTTGATGTAAAATTTAAATTGCGTAAAATTTATTCTTATGGCAGAAGAACCCTTCCAGAACAATCTAAGCAAATAACTTACGAGTTTTCCTGCATATTTATCCTCACATTTGAAAAGAATATAAAAGAATATTACCAACTTTTGAGTACCAAAATTAGCCAGTTCATGCTTCACACAAACATTTAAAACAAATAGTACATCTAGTATATTACAAGGTTTGGGTTTACACACCCCAAAACAAGAAAACATATGTCATACTTATATTCCAACCCATGGTGACATGATCAAATTAGCCTTCAAAATTTTATGTAAATGTACAACACATAGATCATGTACAAGTCCCAAGGTTTATACAAAATATAGATGCCTATATGCAAATGCGATCTTCCTTAAGGCTCTCAAAATCTCCATCTTCAATGGCTAGCTTCATGCATCCTCTCGAACATTCCCTACGATAGAAACAACTATCACTAAGCATATAGCTTAGTGGTGTAAAAACTATAGGTTCGGAGCCCTCAGATTCACCAAGCTAACTTTCTCAAGTCATGGGAAGCACAATTGAAACATAATCACTAAATCAAGTAAACGATACAATAAGAGTATCGAGTTCGATATTTAAAGATTCAAATGTCAAGAATGCTCATAGCACCATTTTCCAAGAGATTCAACAACAAGGCTAACCCAATATATACGTCATGTCGGCACACCAAGCACAAACAGGTATCAAGAAGGGACGACGTCTTGTATCAAAAAGGGTCAAGCCTAATAATCAAGAGAACCAAGAACCATATTAAAAATGGCTTTCTAGTTCGTACATAAAATGGGCAACTTCCATACTTAAGACAAACTAAAAATCCAGAGTCAAGATGGCAAATTATCCCAATCAAGAGGCATGCCAATAGTGACAAAGTCACATCCACAAGAAGGACAAGGTCCCAACAAGAGTTCCAAGTGATCAAACAATCCGTACAAGTGGGCGAGTTACACAAGTGTCTTTAATGTCTTTAAGGATACCAACACGACAATGCAAGTGACAAGAGGTAACAAAGGTACCAAGATAAACTTTCAGATATACCAGCAGGTAAAAAGAGTACAAGTACAAGTTTATACACAAACCTTAGTGCTTAGCTTAGAAACAGTCCAAAACAACTTCAAGAGTTCAAACCGTAGACCAACCAACGCATCAAGGTCCTCAACTTGTTCACGAGTATATACAACCTTAAAAATAAAATTAAATAACTTATTTAATTCCTAGTAGCTCAATAATGTTGATGTAAAACAGGATTATCATCACAAGTAAGCTTAGCCGGTACAAATACGACTATGCTCCCAAAACAGAAATTCTGGTCAGCCTAGTACCTCATGTCGCAACTTATATTTCAAAAGGAAAATGGCAAAACTGTACTGTATACTCTTTATGAAAGATGTATGTACATCCTTAAGGTTTCAAACAATCAAAAATCACCGCAAAATATATTTTGTACAAAAAAGATATCAGCAAAACACTAATAGTTGATCATACATGATTTCTAATTCTGAAATCTGGACAGAACTTGTCCTATGTTGCGTCCCATAATTCGAATTTATAACAGCTAAATTAGAGTTTTACATAAACATAAGAGTTGCAGTTCTATGAATTAGCTTTCCAAATCATATTTGTTCACTATAAACGAAGTTCTATAGAACGAAATAAGCTTAAAATACCAAACACTACCCAACTCAGAAATAGATTTCATCACTTACCAAAGAGAAGGGTGTGTATCGAATTTCAGCCAAAAGGGCCAAGTTTTTCTCTTGTGATTTTGAGAGTAATATGGTTAGAGAGAGTTCACCAGGTTTCTTAGAGTTAAGTAACACGAATTTCACTATAGAGGAGGTGTGAAAATATAGTCACCAAAAGTGATGTTTATCCCTTTACAATTGTCCTTCAAAGGTGCTGCCCAAATAATTGTGTGTTGCCCAAAATGCATACATCTACGCCTATATATATATCCCTCACCTCCTTTTAAAGTTATAAATAATTCTAATTAGAATATTACGTAAACACCCAATACAATCCCTTAAATTACGATCACAATTTATATTAAGCAAGTTAGCAAATATCACAACATTTCAAGTTCCCAAAATGAGAGTAAAACATACTGTAGTAATTAAGCAATGGTGTATCGACATACGACTCTTGGCTAGTATTTAGGGGTGTTATAATGAGAGACTTACATACCTTGTAGGGTCAATTCCTTGGCGAATCCGCAACCAAAAGTGATCGTTCTTGGCGAATCTTGCTTTTCCTCTTCTCATTTCTGCTGCGTTCTTAGAGTTTTACAAAAGCTAAACTGAAATAACTCAATTTTGACCCCCAATTATTTTATTAAAAATGGATTTAATTAATTGGGTAAGGAAAAGACCAAACTACCCTTCAAAAATCTGGATTGGACATTTCCTTAATCCAACAGCCTAACTTCCAAAGGGAATAACTTACTCATACAAACTCGAAATCGCGCAAACTTGGTGGCGTTGGAAAGATCATTCCAAGAGCTTTCCAACCATATCTGGAACTATACCTAAATCATCCTGAGCTAGGAGTTATGGTCGTTTGAAATTGACCAAAACCTCACTTTAACTTACTTAAAAATTTCCAGATTTCCCTATACTTTCCAAAAGTAACTATTTCCAGATTTTTAAGCTTCCTTCTAGTTCTTTCTAGTTGCGAGATGCTACAATATCTCCCCCTGGAGAACATTCGTCCTCGAATTAGATTTACTCTTACTAAGCTAAGGGTGGTAACATCAAGTTCAAACATCCCAAAGCAATTTCAAACAAAGAACATGCTCACTCATAATTTAAATAGTACTAAGAAGAATATTAGTTCCTTGTTCTGCATTTTCTCTGGTTTCAAAGAGATGTGGATATCTCTTCTTCATATCCTCTTCAGCTCCCAAGTACCTTCTTCAACATATTGGTTCCTCCAAAGGACCTTGACTGATGCTACCTCTTTTGTTCTCAACTTGAGAACTTGGCGATCTAGAATCTGAACTAAAATCTCCTCATAAGATAAGCTATCCTTGATCTCAATATTTTCAGTTGATATGATCAATGAAGGATCGCCCATGCACTTCTTTAACATGGAGATGTGAAACACCGGATGAACCGCTGCTAACTCTTGTGGTAGCTCCAACTCATAAGCTACATTGTCAATCCTCTTGGATATTCTATAAAGTCCAATATATCGGGGACTAAGCTTCCCCTTCTTACCAAACCTCATAACACCTTTCATGGGTGAAACTTTTAAATATAACCAATCATCTACTTTGAACTTTAACGCCCTTCTCCTAACATCAGTGTAGGATTTCTGATGACTCTGTGCCGTTTTCAACCTCTCTTGAATTACTTTCACCTTCTCCATAGCTTGGTGAACTAAATTTGGTCCTATCAACCCTGCTTCACCAACTTCAAACCATCCAATAGGAGATCTACATCTTCTCCCATAAAGAGCTTCGTAT
>NW_006239093.1:335133-339167 GCF_000226075.1 Solanum tuberosum | reverse complement strand
TGAGGGTGAAAGGCAGTACTTAAGTTCACCTTTGAATCCAAACCTTTCTGAAAAGATTTTCAGAATTGTGCAGTAAATTGTGCACCTCTATCTGAAATAATGGAGACTGGAACTCCATGAATTCTTACCACCTCCTGAATATATAACCTGGCATAATCTTCTGATGTATGGGTAGTCTTTACCAGCAGAAAATGGGCTGATTTTGTCATTATGTTGACAATCACCTAAATAAAATCATGTTGTCTACGAGACCTTGGCAAGCCTGTGATGAAATCCATATTAATCATCTCCCACTTCCATTCCGGAAGTTCTATATTCTGAGCCAAACCACCAGGCCTTTGGTGCTCAGCTTTCACTTGCTGGCAATTTGGACACTTAGCAACAAATTTTGCAATGCCCTTCTTCATGTTATTCCACCAATAAAACTTCTCTCAAATCACAATACATCTTTGTGGAACCCGGATGAATGGAATATCTGGAGCTATGAGCTTTCTCCATGATCCTCTCTTGGAGTTCATCCACCATAGGTACACACAATCTACCTTGATATCTCAATACACCATCTCCCCCTTGTTCAAAATCTAATACTTTTTTCTTTTAAACATTTGCCTTCAACTCAAGCAAAGTGGGATCTTGGTCTTGTTTTTCTTTCACTTCTGACACTAATGATAACTCTGCCCCATTCATCACCATTATTCCTCCTTCTATGGAATCCATAAGTCTGACTCCCAGGCATGCAAGTCGGTGCACATCCTTTGCTAACTCTCTCTTTTCTTCCTCAACATGGGTGGTACTACCCATAGATAACATGCTTAACGCATCAGCAACCATATTAGCCTTACCTGGATGGTAAAGAATACTCATGTCATAATCCTTAAGTAATTCTAACCACCTCTTTTATCTAAGATTAAGCTCTTTCTGGGTGAACACATATTGAAGGCTCTTATGATCAGTGAATATAGCA
Source organism: Solanum tuberosum (assembly GCF_000226075.1). Lineage (NCBI taxonomy): Eukaryota > Viridiplantae > Streptophyta > Magnoliopsida > Solanales > Solanaceae > Solanum > Solanum tuberosum. The sequence continues at coordinate 338,203 of NW_006239093.1, read as the reverse complement.
ACGTGAACACCATACAAATAATGATGCCATATCTTCAAAGCGAATACTACAACAGCCAATTCTAAGTCATGGGTTGGGTAGTTCTTCTCATAAACCTTCAAATGTCTGGAGGCATAAGCTATAACTTTGTCATTCTGCATTAAAACACAACCCAACCCAACTCTAGATGCATCACAATACACCACAAAACCTTCAGTACCTTTCGGTAAAGTTAAAACTGGGGCAGTAGTCAGTCTTTTCTTCAATTCCTGAAAGCTCTTCTCACAAGCTTTAGACCATTGAAACTTCACTATTTTTTTAGTAAACTTCGTCAAAGGGGACGAAATGGATGAAAAACCCTCTACAAACCTTCTATAATAGACAGCCAAACTCAAGAAACTCTTAATATCAGTTGGAGATGTGGGTCTAGGCCAATTCTGCACTGCCTCAATTTTTTGAGTGTCAACTCTAATTCCATCACCGAAAAATATGTGGCCTAAAAACGCCACAGACTCCAGCCAAAACTAACACTTAGAGAACTTGGCATACAACTCTCTATCCTTCAAAGTCTGAAGAACTATTCTGAGATGACTAGCATGATCCTCTTCATTCCATGAATAGATTAGTATGTCATCAATGAAGACGATAACAAACATATCTAAATAAGGTTTGAAGACTCTATTCATAAGATCCATGAACGTTGCTGGTGCATTGGTCAAACCAAAGGACATGACCAAAAACTCATAATGACCATATCGGGTTCTGAAAGTTGTCTTTGGAATATCACATTCCCTTACTCTTAACTGATGGTAACCTGATCTGAGGTCATTTTTTGAGAAACAGGAAGCACCCTGAAGCTGATCAAAAAGATCATTAATTCTCGGAAGAGGATACTTATTCTTGATGGTTACCTTATTCAACTGACGGTAGTCTATACACATCCTAAGGGAACCATCTTTCTTTCTCACAAACAAGACCGGTGTGCCCCAAGGTAAGACACTTGGTCGAATGAAGCCCTTATCTAACAGATCATTTAACTGCTCTTTCAACTCTGTTGGTGCCATTCTGTATGGCGGAATAGAGATAGGACGAGTATCTGGAGTGATGTCTATGCTGAAGGCTATTTCTCTCTCATGAGGGACTCCGGGTAGGTCATCAGGAAAGACTTCTGGAAACTCTTTTACTATAGGAACTGACTAAATGGGAGGTACCTCAACACTTGAGTCATTAACTTAGACTAAGTTATAGATACAACCCTTCTAAACTAACTTTCTCACCTTAAGGTACAAAATGAAATGACCCTTTGACACTGCTGAACTACTACTCCACTCTATGACTGGCTCATTAGGAATCTGAAACTTGACAACTCGAGTTCTACAATCTATTGATGCATAACAGGCATGAAGCCAGTCCATACCTAGAATGACATCGAAATCTACCATGTCTAACTCAACTAAATCAGTCATGGTGTCTTTTGTGATTGATGGAAATGACACAATCATGATAAACTCGCTCAGCTAGAATAGACTCCCCAACATGTGTAGAAACACATAAGGCTTCACAAAATTTCTCAGGAATAGCGTCAAACTTATTTGCAACATAAGGGGTTACAAAAGATAAACTTGCTCCTGGGTCTAGCAAAGCATAAACATCAAAAGCAAAGACTTTGATCATACCAGTGACAACATCTGGAGAGTTCTCTTCCTCTTGGAGACTAGTGATTGCATAGAGGCGGTTTGCTCCTCCGCCAGTACCGAAAGTAGCTCCTCGAGGTGTAGCCCTGTCTGGTGGAGCAACTGATGAAAACTCGGCTCTATTGCCCAGATTTCCACTACCTTGCTTATTCTTAAGACACTCTTTAATGAAGTGTCCCTCCTTCCCACACTTGAAACAACCTGTCTTGCCATCACGACACTTACCTGAGTGGTTTCTACCACATCTACCACATAGCTCTGAAGTTCCGCGAATTCTGGCCATTATACTCACCTTTGTTTCTGGGTGCAGGTGCACTAGCAGATGATGGTGTAGGCCCCTTTTGCTTCTGAAAGGACGAACGATTCACACTACCCTTCTGCTGCCCAGACTCATTCCCTATCTTCGCTTTCTTGTTCTTGAACTCTTCTCTATCTCTAAGCTTATCTTCCTATACCGGCTGCACATAGACCATCAACCTCGAAATGTCCATGTCCCCAATAGGCATTGTTGCCCGGCCCTCTTTGCATGATAGACGGCCCAACCCAGTAACGAACAAGCTCATTCTACTTCTCATGTCCTTAACCATCTCCGGAGTATAACAGTATAGTTGGATGAACTTCAACCCATATTTATGAACACTTAGAGAATCCTGCTTAAGTGTGAGGAACTCACGTACCTTGGCCTCTTTCAGTTCCCGGGGAAAGAAACGCCCCAAGAAAGCTTCCTCAAAATAGGCCCAACTCGCAGGTGGTGCATCCTCAGCTCTACCCCATTTCCATTAATCAAACTAGGTTTTAGCAACATCCTTCATCTGGTATGCAGCTAGCTCAACTCTCTCAGTATCAGTAACATGCATCACGTCGAATACCTTTTTTAGTTCCTCAGTGAAGTTCTCTGGATCCTCAGTAGTGCTCGAATCAGTGAAACTTGGGGGATTCATCCTCAAGAACTCATAAATCCTCGAAGTGTCAGCCCCTTCTTGTCGAGCTCCTCTTTGCTGACCAACCTGGTTAGTCACAGCTTGACTCAGCATCCTAATTGCCTCTCGAAACTCAGCATTGGTAACTTCCCCTTGAGGTTGCACTTCAGGTGCATTGGGTAAATCTTGTTCCTCAACATTCCTCCTGGCTGGATGACCTCTGACTGTTTTTCGTGGAGGCATGATTATCTAAAGACACGTGCAAGCACGAATTAGAGGGAAACTTTTAGAGATCAAACTCTAACGCACGAGATGAATACGAAAGAAGTGAGATAGTTCCTAAATGTTGTAGCCTCCTAATTATAGATGTGGCGCGCTTCACACCGATAACTAGGACTCTACAGACACGACTTCATAGACTCCCTAGGACTCTTGAACTCTGTGCTCTGATACCAAGTTTGTCACGCCCCGAGCCTA
>NW_006239093.1:320495-334642 GCF_000226075.1 Solanum tuberosum | reverse complement strand
GTCTGCATCATAAGACGATGCAGGCCAACTGGCATCAGTACATTGAAAGTATGAGTATGCGAGTTGGAATGCTAACTAACATTGGCTCGAGAGAGATTATGAAAGAAACACTTACCTTGGCTCTTCTCAACTCATGGATACTCAACTCAATATAAAGCAATAAAGCATATGCGATATATATATAAAGCTTATAAAACAACTGAAAACAATCTTAGTTCGTTAAAGATAAAGCAATAAAAAATCTTAACTTTACTCATTTAGAAAGTAATATAACTTTTGTGGGAGATTTTCTAACCGACAACCATCACTATGAGCCTAAGTAATGGTACAACGTTTTACCTTCACGTTGCCAAGGACCTTTCTATACCTTGCCATCGGTATAGAACCTGAACTACTAAGTGTATCCACTAGTCTATGCTAAAAAGCACTAAGGAATCATCTAAAAAGTATGATCATTTTTCTTCCCATGATGGCTATATGGTTTATGGGGGTTGAGTTAATATGAACTCGCGACCCCATATCGGTGCTCAATACTACTCCAAAAATATACTTAGCTCATATGTTTTTTAAAATAACTTCTTCTCTGGTTTGAGATAATTGCTCAAACTTAGCTTAAAAGCTCTCTTGGAATCAATGTTCCCTTTTGTTGTTCAAAACTCTTTTGGAAATCTCAGTTTCCTCTCATCTTAAATGTGAAAACATTTGCTCTTGGGAATACTTAGTTCCCATATATCATTTTAAAGAAAATGAACTTTGCTCTTACCCCTTATTCAACTTCAAAACTTAAGTCTTAAAACAAAGTTAAAACGTTTGTAAAAGACTTATGAAAACTTGAAATGAACTTCTCTTGACTTTGATCTTAACTGCTCTTGACTTGGCTCTTAACTGATCCTTGAATTGAATTATGGATTCAAGAATTATGATTTGTGTTTGGAAAGATCTCATGTTGTTTAGTAAACATGAGAAAAGACAAAAAAAATCAAGATTTGAAGGTGGGTCCGCGACGCGAAGGCATAATTAAATTTTGGTTCCGAAAAATGTCTTTTTGAGGCAGAACACCTCGTGCCAGCTCCGCGACGTGGAGCAGAATTTTCAATTCTGGGAACAGGGCGCGCGACGTGCCTCCACACTCAAATTTTGTCCAACGAAATTTCTTCTTCATTTTCCAGCCCCAATTCACCCAACCTCGGTTCTTTTTCTCAAATTACTTTTAGATACAGATACCCAACAAATGTACCTAAGAACCTAACTCGAAACGACTCTATAATGCGACTTAACGAACTCTGAAACTTCTCAATTCATCCCAATTCAAGAACAACATTCAAATTCAAGAATTCATGTCAAGAACATCAACTTTCAAATTCTTTAAGGACGAATTCTACTGAACGAAACAGGTTTGGCGCGTGGGTGAATGAACCCAACGCTATGAGAGACTCACATACCTGGTAGGGTCAATTCCTTGGTGAATCCTCAACCAAAATCGATCATTCTTGGTGAATCTTGCTTTTCTTCTTCTCCTTTCTCTTGCGTTCTTTCTCCAAAAGCCCTAACTCTATTTTTCAAAAGCTAAATTGAACTAACTCAGTTTTGACCCCAATTATTTTATTAAAAACAGATTTAATTAATTGGGTAAGGAAAAGACCAAACTACCCTTCAAAAATCTGGATTAGACATTTCCTTAATCCAACAGACCAACTTCCAAAAAGCATAACTTACTCACACGAACTCGGAATCGCGCAAACTTGGCGGCATTGAAAGATCATTCCAAGAGCTTTCCAACCATATCTGGAACTACACCTAACTCATCCTGAGCTAGGAGTTATGGTCGTTTGAAGTTGACCAAAAACTCACTTTAACTTACTTAAAAATTTCCAGATTTCCCTATACTTTCCAAAAGTAACTATTTCCAGATTTTTAAACTTCCTTCTAGTTCTTTCTAGTTGCGAGATGCTACACCTGACATCCGTGAAAATCGAAGAAACTAACTCATGCCTAAAAAGGCTTAAACAAGCTCGGAACCTCTCAAAAATCAACCAAGACCTCTCCTTGGCCGAAAAATCATTCTCGAAATCCAGCGGAACCTCTCAAAAAACAACCAAGATCTCACCTAGGACAATGGGTTTCTCAAATATATATCTATATAATAGGAGAGGTGATAGCACTTACGTGTCAGCACCACAAAAATCAATTTTTTTTTAATTTAAAAAATGATTTTAAATCAGTTCTAGAAAATAGGGAATAAACTGTAAATTTGTATTTATTATTATTTTAAAAAAGATACTCTATAAAGTAACGTATGTTGTCCTTTTTTGTGGAAATGTATTTTTAAATTTTAACCATCTTTCCACAACCTCTTCATTTAAAGAAAAACATATGTAGATAATGATGATGATGATGATGATGATGATGATAATCTATATCTATATCTATATAATAGGAGAGAAAAAAAACATCACATGTCAACAATACAAAAAAAAATAATTTTTAATTATTTATCTTTATTATTGACATATATTTAATTATTTTAAAAAAATGTATTTATTTCAAAACAAATAATCAGTTAATTTTAAACCAAACAAATTTAATACTCAATTAAATTTTTGGATAATTACGTTAAATTTTCAAACAGTTAATCTCAATTTAAAAATCAATATATAAGGCAGTTTAAGTTTTTTGAAAATATAATCATACCAGTTTGCTTTACAAAATAACTTTCCACGTTTTGTTTTAAAAAAATATATTACTACCAAAACTCTTAACATTGACAAACTCACTTTGTCTATACTATGAAACATTAAAGGACAAAAAAAAGCTTTGAACTTTTAGCAACGGAAAGGGATTTAATAGATTTGAACTCAGCATATGCAGATGAATGACAAGCTTATTATAGTTTCTAAGATATCAATTCCAAGAAATTTACGCCAATTGCTTTTAGGATAATTTTAAATGGAGAATATAAATACGGTGAAATTACAACTTCTTCCTTTAAAAAAAAAAATCATATTATAATGACTATTTAATGCCTATTTGTGGCTTTCATGTGAAGGTACATTTTTATTTTTATTTTCTTCATTTAGTGATTGGAGATTATGATACCATGATATTTTCTTTTGTTAAAAAATACAACTTTGATACTAGCTAATCCATCATTTCTTGAAGTTTTTGTCAAGTTACGTAGTTATGTCAAATTGTGAAATAGATGAATGGTAAAAAAGTATCATAATATAAGTTGTTGAAATCATTTCCTCCATTCAAATGACTTTTAAGTATAACTATTTGCACGTAAGTTATTATTATTTTTCCACAAATAATTACTCTTTTTATCTTAATTTACGTGGAACAATTTAAATTTCAATAGTCGAATTCTAATTTTGACCGTAACTTCTGACAATAATTTCGATTGTCGAATAAATTTTATATATTTAAAAGCTACGAAAGAAGTCAGTCAAACATAGTTATCTGCTCAAAGAAATAGGAAATTAAAGTTGATTTAAATGTTAATAATTACTTGCCATGAAATGATTAAATATTTTTTATTATTATTATTATGTAAAGATTTCCTAAATGTTATCTACAAATATTCTATTATACTCTTTCCCAAATTATACCATGTAAATTTAAAAGGGTACACATTTTAAAACATATGTGGATACTTTAAAATTTATGATTTAAAAATAAGTCATATGTGTTTGTGTGACTATAAAATATAAATTATTTTATTGGGAGTCGAATTTATATGCTAATATTTAATTTTTACTAAATATATAAATATTTCATTTTTGAGAGACTTACTAAAAGAAAAGGCGTGTAATATAATTATAACAATGAAAATACAAAATTATTGATCAAAATTAAACTAAAATAAGGAAAGTGAAGTAAGAACTTACGAGTATAAATTTTACTTTTCCTAAGTATTCCGTGATAGTAAATTACAAACTCATTAAATTTATTTTTTAATTTAAAAAAGTAAATTAAAATTTGAATTCAAAGTAGTTATAACTTTTCGACTTTATCTTTATTAATTCAAAAGTAAATATCTTTTCAAGTTTTATCTTTATCCATATCCTAAATATTTGAGGGTTAGAATTTGAAGTAAAATATTTTTTTACAAGACATGGAATATAAATACTATCATTATTATTATTATTATTATAACTGCATTGATTTCTATTCTTTAAAAAAAGAAAACTTGAAAAAATACAAAATATAAATGAAAATTTTCTAACCTGAATATTAACTACCCCACGTTCCAATCCCCGCTACCTCACATCATATGTACGTTATCCCCTTTTTTTTTTTCTTTTTTTTTTAACCATGTTAATAAGATAGACAAAAGTTACAGAGTCAGAGGGGGACATGGCAACCTAACCTCCAGACACGAAAAGAGCATTTACAATGGAGTGAATACTCCTAAGAGATCTTGTCTAAGACTAAGAGTTTTGGCACATTGAAGTGCTATAAACCTACATAAACATATGTACGTTATCCCTACTTTCTATTTTTTTTCTCACACAGAGATTTCAAAATCATTAAAATGCCCATAAAAGTAACTTGGAGGAATTGTCATAGAGACATTGCACAAAGGGGTAAATACTCATTGTCCATCGTTTAGCTATTTGTATCGTTGTTGATGAACTTCCTCTCTCATAAAATAAATTTAGTGATTCAATTTGCAGGATATATTAATAAACTTAAGGGCTATGGCGTGTGTAATATATATATATATATATATATATATATAAAGTTCCCACATATAAACAAGTGGTAAAATTTATTATATAAAAAAATTAATCGATATTTTGAATTTGAGGTGGAAAAAACTTTAAAATCTAAGCAAATAAAGCTAAATAAATAAATTATTATTGAAATGTTTACTTTGATAAAAACAGTAAAATTCAAAATCTAACAGGGATAAGTGATACAGTTATCTTAAAAATGGTAAAAGATTAACTTATTTTTCAATCTCTATTTATTTATAATACTTTTATTGAACATGTTGAAGGAAGTTCAAAGGATGATAGAGATACGGTGGGTTGATGTGATTAAAGAGAGGAGGCACACGAAAGATTCCCATTAGCATTTACGACAAAGTAATTTTGAAATTATTTTTTCACAAAAATCTTGAGACCTTTGAAATGGTGAATTATGTTGATTTCTTTTAATTAAGGGTGCAGAAAATATCAATTTTAAAGTTAGGTTATTTCAACACTTAATAGTAAAATTAAAAAAATTATTTTAAAAAAAAAATATTTTTGATGTTTTATCTTTGGGAAAAAAGGATAAATATATCCCCGAACTATCGTAAATGGTATGCAGATACCCTCCGTCATACTTTTGGAACATTGGTACCCCTGCCATCCAAAAACTAGAGCATATATGCCCTTCACACTAATGGAAGACTAAATAGGAACACGTGACGCAATCTTATCCGTCGATTCAATATTTAATAAATGTCGGTCGGTGGATATGATTATGACACGTGTATGCCCGTTTGTATAAAGGGTATATATTCTCTAGTTTTTGGACGGTAGGAGAACCAATGTCCCAAAAGTATGACGGAAGGTATTTGCATACCATTTATGATAGTTCGGGGGTATATTTGTCCTTTTTCCATTTATCTTTTCTCTTGGAGCATTTGAAACAAAGTTACCAAATTATCAACTTTAGATTTTTTATTATTTATTAGTTCGTATGTGTCACGCCCCAGACCGTCGTGATTGACACCCACACTAATCCTCTGGTGGGAGAACCATTAGTACAACTCAAAACAATAAACTAAACCAAAAACTAAGGCATTTAAACTACAAAAACAGATTAAATAACTAATTAATGAAGTTCTCATAAACTTCAACAAGAAATCTAAAGAACTATACTGAACTATTGCGGAAGAAACAACTTAAAACCTGAAAGTCAATGTACCAAAACATCTAACAAATGATCCAAGTCTAAACAAGAGATACTAATGAACTAATCAACTAACTAACTCAATGTCTAAGTCTGGGAATGGTGGACATAGACGAAAGAGAATTTCATGGCATCCCGGAAAATGCTAGTTCACCCTTGAATTTGAAGTTGACGATCACAGATCTTCTAAATGTCAATAGCCACCGGAAGATGCCCTGTACTCAACAAAAATAAGAGCAAGTGCAGAATCAGTACACAACCAGCGTGTACTGGTAGGATCATGCGACTATCCCACTAGTGCAACATAAACACGTCAAGACAACATTATAATCACATTCATATATATCAAAATATACAACATCATCAACGTTTATGAACAACCAACAACTTCACATTTTATATCACATCATTAGTGCTCTCATGGAACTCAAACTCAAACAATTAGCATGCCGGAACTTGGCAATCTGATCCCATTTTTATGCCGAAACGTGGCAACCGATCTCATCTGAAATAGCTACTACGACAATCGCAATAAGGCATCAAACAATGACACTGTAGTTTATCCGAATTACTTACCTAATCAATTAAGATCCTGACGCACTTTCTACAGATCTTTAAGATCCTAGATGAAACATAAGTATCTTTTAATTTATAGCTCGCTAATTTCTATTTTTGCACTCAGTTTTAGAGTTCTTTAGTTGACGATTGTTGTTTACTTGGTTTTTGAAGGTATTTCAAAACGTCTCCCTGTTATGTATTTCTGGGATAGCAAAGGTTGGCTACTAAGATAGGTATTGTATTTCCAACAAAATTGAAATGATAGATCAAGAAAGGCTTTGGATTTTCAAGCTCCCAAATGGAGTTATGTATCATTATTATTCACTGTGAAGAAACTAGAAACTATTGCCTCACAAAGGGGTAGAACATAAATTAGCCGCCAAAGTTTGGAAGAGATTGTCAAGGAATGATAAGGCGCAAGAATTAGCTCTGCAATATTTACTAAAACTGTAAGTTCTTGAAATCTTTTGGATATCTTTCATCTGAAATATCAGTAGATCTTCTTAAATATTTGTTTAAGGTTCTTCATTCCTCCAACTGGCCGTGCTTTAGTGTTTATGTGATTGATTATACCTTGTTGTTATTGTTACAGTTCCTTACATATATGCTCCACATTATTTTGTTAAAAGAGTAGATAGGTAATGGAATTATTCTACATCACTGTAGTGTAGCTAACCAAAAGGGCACTATGTGTAATTGCATCAGGAGCGTAATAATAAGAATTTCTATTATTTCTATTGTATAGAAACATGAAGAGCTAGGATGACCAATGGCATAACCATAAATATACTCAATATTGATGGGTAATATGGTCATTATACAATACTAATTTTTTAGCAATTAACCTGCGCCTCTTTTATTTTCCTTCTAGAACGTTCTCTCTCTTCCTTCCATGTTGCAATTAAGAGATGACTCAAGAAAAAGAATTGGCAAATTGATCGGATCTTTCCAACCTCCTCTCTCTAGACCTAATATGTGATCTATCTATTTCATAGACCTCTCTTGTGATGCTACTAAAGCAGGAATGGATGGTGTAAATGGTTTAATTATTGGTATATATAATCAGTTTGTAACATAGGTAGCTTTATGAACTTTAAAATAATATCTAGAAGGATTGTAACATGTCATATTTTACAATTCTGAAGAGTAAGCATGATGAATCTTTCTGACTGATGTAAAAATGGCCTCGAGAGGGATTGTAACATGTCATATTTTTACAATTGTGAAGAATAAGCATATGTTGGAATATGCATTTCATAAATTGTTGTTTGTTTCTGATGAATGTAGTATAATTGGTGCAGGTGATTGATGGTTTAGTTTCATTAATAGAGATGTTCAATTGCGTTAGTAAAACGTGAAGGGGAATGACAAAGGAGCATGCATCGTACATTATGCAATTAGCCAAGTTTGATGTTGTCCCTCAACACATTCAAATCAGCTTGCCAAAAAGGAGGAAGCATCAGTTTAGTCGGTCAGCTTTCAAATTTGGATCCACGAACTTAAAAATAGGTATTCTTACTCAACGAAGGGACTGCCCTTTGACATCATCTTGTCTTTTGGTGTTGCAATTTCAGTTTGATCTTTTATCTTAATTTTAGCCATTATTTAAGATTCTCTTTAGATTTTCACTGCAATAAATTTCATAGAGGCAAGTCAAGATGCAATACTGATTTGTTGTGAGTTTCAACCTCTTACTTGTTCTCCTATGCAATTTGGTGGTTAATTTCTTTAAAAAATTTTACTCAACAGTTAGTCTCCTGCGATTTCCACTCCAAGTCCACCAATCCAACGTAAACCTGCCAACATCGTATTCCATGAAACTTGTGTGCACTTACCAAACTACCCTGCCCCTTCGCCCTCAACCATTAGCTCACACACCTAATAACAAGGACATCATAGTAAAATCACTTTGTTACCGTAATCGAGCAGACCCCATGGAATATAGTTGGTCTGGTTATTTTTTTCTTTAACTTTAATAATAATTAAGAATCTACATTAACTCTTGACTAATAGTATATGAGTTCCCTCTGTTCTTTTTTCCATCATAAAGTTTTATTTTTCTTTGTTGTTTCTAAATTAAAACTTGTATTCTTTTAATTCCAATCTTTTAACCTTTTAGGTGAACCAAGAAAAGAAAAAATGTTGGATGCATAAAAGAAAAACAAATTTTATTCCCAATGGTAAGAGTGAAAATTTGTTAGGGATGGGTTTTTTTTTCCATAAAGATTTTTCAGAATGTAGAAAATTATTTTTCTTGTTAATTCTACTTATGTTGTGGAATTTTCTGATATAACAAGAGTCTAGAATCAGGCAGACGAAAACTCAAATCGAAATGATTAGGAAGTAGAGATACGCAATGCAGAAATATTTGAAGAATGATATAACTGACGTCTTAAAATCTTGATTGGATGTCAACGCCTATGACAGGGTAATTTTCTTTTGTTGGAATTGATCTATCTATATATTTTGTTATTCTATCACTTAGTTTTATTTTATATGGCCTCTTTCTTTATACTGATTTGTTGTGAGTTCCAACCTCTTACGTGTTCTCTTGTTCTTTGGTGGTTAATTCCATTTGTTTTTTTGTATGTGCATGTTAGTTCGTGCACATTATATCTTTTCTTCTACTTGATTTTCCTAAAACCAAATACACGTTATCACTAAGAATGATGGTCTATTGAGTTCTCTTCCTCTCAATGCAACTGCATTGCTTTGGCTAATTTATATGAGCTTAAGGAAAAAGAAAATGTAGAGTGAGTTTTTTTTTGTTTCTTTATTTTCGGTGATTACTAATTGAGAATATAACTTTTGTCCGATAGAAAGGCTAATATCTAAATTTATGCATTCTCTAAGTTGGTCTTTTTCATAAGCGTCGTGCCAAGTCCAACGGGGAAACATATAATAGGATAGATGGAGTATAATTTTTTTTTAAATGTACTTCCTATCATAAATAGTTATTTTTTTATTGAAAAAAAGAGGCTTCTTCCATGATTGTGATTTTGAATTTTGCAATGTGAATGATAGTAATACTTTCTTGAATCTATTTCCTTAGGGCATTGAGTGAAGGTTGTACAATTACAAACACTTGAGGCATCAATGGATTTATGAAACATAATTTTATTGCTCTACATGCAACTCCATTTAAGGATACCAACTTCTATTCTTTTGAAAAATACAGAGAGCATCTACTCAAATTTACTACTAATGATTCAAGGCATAAATAGATTTTTTAAAATGAATTTTGTCATATTCTATGATCTCTATGTAAGGTTATCCACTTCTATTCTTATGATAAATATTGAAAAGTATTTGGAAGATAGTTTATCTGCATTGTAAAGTTGTTTGTGGAATGGGAGAAATTAGTTGTATTATTGCACTTTGAAGTTCATGTGTATAACTTATGCAATGATCTATTAGCTTTTACAATATATACTCTTTTTCGAGTTACTATGCAAATTATATACCACTTGAAAATGCTAAATGTTGGGCCCGTGCTTAGCACGGGCTATATCCATCTAGTTTCTACTATATAGAAGCATGATGAATTAGGACGACCAAGGCTATTTTGGTAATTTTCCACTATATCCAAGGGCAAATCCGTCATTCTGTTCAAAGACAAATCTCTATAATAGCTTTTTCTCGGCGTTTCTTGAAGACTCCATTGTTTCATTTCTTTGTTCCAACTTCCAACAATGGAGAATTTCCAGAAGACTTCTCCTCATTGTCCAAACTTTTCTTTCATCCAAACTTAAATTCAAGGCCTACACATTAACTTCATCTTCATATCTGGGTGTGCCTTCTTAGGTCAGCTCTTTCCTCAAGATTAAATTTTTCAATTTCATAACTTAAATTCATAGATATTGTGGTTATTGTTCTACTCAACTCTCTCTTCTATGTTCTCTTTGATTTTTCATCCGGTACTTCAAAATCAGATTAGTTTTCTCTCTCAATATTTTCCTAATCTTCTTTTGGTAGTGTTCAAAATTTTCAATTTTATGGGTTAAGATCATGTCTGCTACTGTTATTGTTCTGCCACATTAATTTTCTTCCTTTTGATTTTCATTATTGCTTATCCTCGAACCAGAGAAATTGAAGAATGCAATTGAAGTTAATAGCTTGTTCAAGTTTTCTATCAATCAATATTTCTTTTGTTAAATTGTTTCTTTTGAATGTCTCTATAGTAATTTTTTTTAATTTGTCATGTATTTCTTGGAAGAATTTATCCATAATTTTTTTTTCATTGATATTGACTTATCAAATATTTTTTTTCCTTGGTTCTTGTGTGTTAGAAGACAACCAATGAGGATCTTGAGTTGGCCTTGGAAGTTGGAATCAAACAACTCAAGTATGCATGTAAGATATTGGCTTTCAAAACTCCATCTCAAGTACCATGTGCCTGAGGCATACAAAGCGAGGTAAGTTTTTATCTATTTGGTGAAAATTGGCATCTACAAATGTAGACATTTATCACAGTTCATATGCTATTATTATAATAAGTTTCAAGCTTTTTCTTTTTATATGGTTGAACTTATCATGTGTATGTTTGAGGTTTTTAAAAGTTTTATAATTGAATAAACCATTTTATAGCTATTATAAATAATTGATTTTTCAGTTTATCACTACTTACTGATATGTTTGTAGCTAACTTCTTGATTTTCTTTGTGAGATGAGGGAGTTAATTATTGACTTGAGTTGTACCTTCAACACTTTCTAACGGAGTAATTAAATTAAAGTTGAGCAATACTTTCAACAATTACACTGTTAAAACTTACCTATACTACTTCTTCCCTTTTTAAGAACAGAGGAGCTACTTTGTTGGTAGAAGCTGCTGATCATAAAAAATAAATTTGAAACAAAATGGATTACACTACTGTGTGTCAATATGTGATTTTTTGATATACTTTGCACTATTGCTCTATGGCTTTTCAGTTTTTCTTTCTTTTTTTCCCCTTGTTGTTCATTTCAGTATATAAAAGTCTGATATGGCCGACATAACATATTTATATAGGTACACAACTATAGGTAGAGTTAGAAGTGAAGGACAACCAATGACAAGGTTGTAAATATGCTCATTTTCAAGGGTAATGTATAATCGTCCTACTTAGATTTTTTAGCAAACCACATACTTTTTCTTTCTTTTCCCTTTTAGAGCTTTCTCTCTCTTTCCCCTCACTTCTATATTAAATAAGATGACTCAAGCAAAGAAATAGGCATAGCGCTCTTCTTCTCCAATCTCCATGATGCTCGAGTTGGATAATTTTTGGTATTTACTATCAAGATGAGCTCGGAAGCCTATGCACTAGCTAGATTAGGATAAATTTTTTGAAAATTTTAAGGGATATGGCTGAGATGTTTGACAAATATTCAAAGAGAAAAGATAGATTCCATCACCAGTAATCCTCGGGTTTGGTAAGCTTTTAACATTCTTTCACTATATTTATCTATTTATTCCAATTTTTATCATTTCCATTTCCTTTTGTATAAACTGAACTTCAGTCTCTGAAATAAGTGTATCTATCTTCTTCTATTTCAATATTCTATTTAGTAGTAGTTGTTATCCTTTTGGGTATATGTATGTGTTTGTTTATAGAAGTTAGCACTTCCTTCCATTTGTCCCCACAATCAAATAACATACCTTTTTGAAGGTCCCAATTCCAGTGGAGTTATAGAAAACACTATAGGTAAAAAAAATCATCTGCTTAAAGTTGTTGGGTAGAATTATCATATACTTGTGTTGGTGCATTGTCGAGGTTAGTGTAAGGTGGCTTGGACACTGACAATTGGAGAACACTGTGGAGAGTTCTGTCATATCTTCCAACTCCGCAGGCATTCAGATTTCTCATAAGAATAATATTACGTGACGTATTGCTTTTGTTCTAAGCTACAATCTTATCCCTACCTATTAAAGAATGAGAGGATGGTCAGACCAATAAAGTGTCTAGCAACTGGATATGTAGGATGAGGCAACGCTTTGGATCCTCCCTACTTGCAGAATAAATGGATCAGACATGGGCTTCATTCTCTATTTTCGAGCAGGGGTGAAAGTCATAAGAGAAGATTACCCTCTTGGTAAGAAAAACGGGAGAAAAGTGTTGTCATCTATCTTGATCAATTTGTCGAGGCATTAGAAATCCAGTCTGGCTCAAGGAATTATTCTCGCTATTCAGCCCATTGTTCTGTCAACAAGATCATATTTGACAATTTTCCATTCCTTCCCCGCCGAGCCTTCTCTCTTTGCCATTCAATTCTTCTGCCTTTCAAATAAGTGATTGCGCCCGGAGTGTATTTTCTTTTTGTAACAACTTCATTGACCTACTGCACTAAGAGACTAAGCGTGCAATCACTTGTTCGAACATATTCAGTTCCTATACACTTAAGTGGTTTGATCATTCTTCTCATCTTCATTTTTTATTTGTAGCGAGATTTAATAAAGTATGCATATGTAATTATCTATTGAAGGATATTTGACGTTCACCACTTGTTTAAAAAATGGAAATTATATTTTGTTTACATTGTTAAGTAAAATTTGAATTTTCTGCATTCTTTTTAAACTCCTTGAATGTTTAAAATTGTACAATAGACTTGGTCTTGTCACATTGCCTCATTGGTGAATGGTACCACTTCTCTTGTTAACATGTATTGAGCTTTTTGCCATTCCTCGTGTATTTCTTTTTATTTGCTTATGTTTTTGTTTCGCTTATGATTTTAAAGATTTCATTTTTCCCAACATTTGCATAAATAACTAACTTAATTGTCTTATTGGCGAACTCTCTTTGTTTTACACCTCTAGCTTTTAACTGCAAGTTACAGAAAGGGATACCGACCAGTTTAGACTCAATGAACACAGAGGCTGATCAAGGTAATGTATCTCAAATTTTCCTCCTCCTAACAGTCCTTATTGAAAAGAAAAAAAAACTAATCTGAAGACTATTTACTGTTGAAATAGAACTTGCGAATTTTGTTTAAAATTTGTGTATACTCTCTCTGATTGTAAAACTTCTTTTGACAATGGTGATGGACTGAATGATCTTATCTCCTTAATTTTTTGCCCTCTATGTATCTCCAGAGTGTTGCATCCATTCTTTTATACGAACTTATTTTGTTATCAGTTAAGCGTGATAATTGAAACATTTAGCTTTAGCCGATAATAGTTTGTTGGTTTTAATTTGAAAATTCCAAGAGAAGTAGGTATTGCCACGATAATAGAGAAATTGATAGTATAGAAGCAACTAGGTTCTTTTGTTTTTTAGTTATAACACACATGAAATTGAAAAAAGATTTGAATGTTGGTTAACATATGAAGTCTCAGAGGACCTGTCCTTTTCAATTGCAATAGCAAGAAGCCAACGACGTCTACAATGGGTTAGAGTCTAGCAATTTTGTGATGATTTTTTTTCTCGTGAAAATCCTCTCTGATTTTTTATTTTTGAAAAAAACAACTTAATGAAATAGTGTAGGAATAGTTATATTGGCTGTATTTTTTTAGATGACAACTATATTGCCATTGTCTTATATCATATTTGGTATCATGTCCCCTTAACTCCCACTTCTATATAGTATAAAATAATATATATATATATATATATATATATTACTTTATTATTCACTTATATATATATATACTATTTAGTCAAAATTCCGATGGAAAAATTTGTATGCAGTTTGATGAAAAAAGTGTTCCTTAT
>NW_006239093.1:293539-315619 GCF_000226075.1 Solanum tuberosum | reverse complement strand
TTTCTTCTGATGGGTTTTCTTGACTTCTTTCCTGATAAAAATTTGATTACGATTTTGAAGGCAATTCCTCTTAATAGAGATTTAAAGGAACTTATATTATGGAGAATTATAGACGGAATGGTGATAGATATCGTCAATGATTACATGATTGAACAAGAGCTTTATGAAAGATTTTATTGTAATGAAGTTTATAACCTCTTGAATGATTAAAACTAAATGCTATGTTTGCAGGATGGATCCTCCTTGGATAACCAAGGCTAGAGGCAAAGGCAGTTATACTCGCGGAAGGGGAAGATCATCCCTAAGTTCATCAAGATCATCATACGGATCTTCTTCATCTAATACTCCAATTATACAAAAAGGAGGAATGAGTTTATATAACTTAAACTCTAGGAAAAGGTAGAGAAAAGAGAAATGATATTTCTCTTAGAAAACTCTGACATACAGAGAAAAGAAGAACCTTGGAAGATATTCCAGAGGTATTTAGTTAATGGGCTTTATTTCCCGGGTGAGTCATACAAAACTCGGAAATATTATGAGACTCTGCTGATAAGCACATGTGTTGAATTTCAACATTTTTCAGGATATAATACAAGTGAGAATGTTTATAACTTCTCTAAGATGATTATAAAACAAAACATCCCTATCGAAGATTGGGGTATTTCCTCAATGACTGAAAGACAATTCAGTCTGAACAAAGTCATGGTAAGCTTTACCTATTGGGATTATATTCAGGCATTTAATAAAGTCCTCTGTTATAACAATGAGAGGCATAAACATACTTGGTTTATAAAAGTATGTGCCAAGATATTTGTTAACCCTATACCAAATTGGTTTTTAAACTGGTGGTCATACCACGGGCCAACCATCAAAATATTGCCCGAACCATTTCTCAAGTTATACAAAGAATGGGTTAAGATTTCCCCAGATCTCAACAAGTTATATTATCAAGAACATATTTGTTATTTTCAACAAATTGAACAAATATTTTTTTTTTATAGAATTCTCTGTTCCATGGATTCATAAATGGGTTCCGGAAGTAGATTTCATTGTGGAACAAATCCCTTGCCTATACAGAACTTATTATAATAATTTTTGGGACAAGTTGATGAAGAAAGATCCTCAAACAAAGTCTATATACGGACAAGAACTGCTGGATCTAATAAGGAAAACCATACATGATTATAAATCGATTCCTAATAAAGGAATTATGACTGATGACTCAACCTCCGTAAAACATATGGCTAGAAAATTTTCTAATCATGTTGAATGAGAACAAAATGAAATGATTATGAGATATCTAGAAGAAGTAAAGAAAAAGATTCTTCTAAATGTAAGTCATTACGCAAAATCAGATTCATCAATGCGTAGTGAAACAAGTGAAGATATGCATGAAGCTCAACAATATGAAGAAGAACGTCGCCAGTGGATGCACTGAAGAAAGCCGAAGATTTTTTTGGCAAAATTAAAGGACAAGATGTAAAAAGAAGTGTAAAGCTTATCCGCGTCGGTAGCAGGCCCGCTCTACTGTAGCAACACTGTTCACCAACAGTAGATACACTGTTACCAGGACCCAGATTGAGGCCCAGTATCCTGTACAAAGATGCTTTCTTTTTCTATAAATAAGTTTGTTTTTCTTTAATTAAGAGCAGGTTTTCAGAAACCCTCTCTTCCCTTTTGTACTCTCTCTCTTGTAAACTTTTTCTTACTAAGTATTGTAAGCTTGCCGGATTTTGGTCGGAATAATAAAGTGTGCGATTTTGTAACAACAAGGTACTTTCTTTTCTCTTTCTTCCTATCTTTTACTTTTATAAATTCTCCAATCTAAGCCGTGACTATGTCCGGCTAAAAATTTATATCTATGCCGGATAACTAACTTCTCTTTTATATAGACCATGAACGGATCTAAGCTTTATTTAAATATAGAAGAATTTTAGTATGGCTTCTCGACTTGGTTCTGAGATTGAGGTATAGTCGGATCTAGTACTACTTTTATTGGCTTTGTCTTTGTGACTCCGTCTGATGAGCCGTGGTTTTTAGCCCGAAATTGAGTTTGATAAGTAGGGCGCCTGATACCCGGTTAGAACTATCAGACACATGGGCTCAATATAAGTATGTATTAGCTTCTTGACAAGTCATTTGCTTGGGTAAAATAATTAAACCATGCAGTCTGAGAAACTATGTTAAAATTCTTGTGTATTTCGATTCTTATGTAGTTAGACTACCTCTAAGGATATTGACTTGCTTGATCTATGACTGAACGGACCACCGCCAGATCAGCGATCCTGTATCGTTGGTATCATATATATATATATATATATTATTTAGAAGAGGCAAGGCAAGCAGCTGTTCGTCAACATGCCTACTTCCCTAGCCAGGGGTAATATAGGAATTTACTTTTAGTGTTATGTAGAAATATATGGTACTTTAACTTTTTACAGTTGCACTTTTTCATTTATTGGACATAAAAGCCCACCCATATTTCCCTCTTTTCTTTACATCAGCCGAAAAATGTGGGCCCTTGTTTCTGTCTATTCCTATTTTTTCAGTTTTCTTTTCACTACTATCCAACTTCCTTTTAACATATGGACCCCACTTCAACAATTCTAATCTCTCTCTCTTTATTCTCATCGGTTCACCATTTTTTTTTGGCAATTAACTTTTTCGAAATTTAATAACTCCATAAATATATTTTAGCTATAATAGGTACAACATTTTAAAAATTAATTCTTTTTTTAAAAAAATGATTGAATCTTTAAATTTTGTTATTGTCGCATGAATTTGAACCGATGGAATAATATATATTATAAAAAAATTACGTAAAAGATACTATAAATCACAATAATTAGTAACTGAAAATATAATTATTTGAAAATGACATCAAAAGTTCTAGAATTCACAATAAATTAACAACTGAAAATATTTATAATTATTCACGTGAACTGAAATAGGATTAACATATATTATTAAAAAATTACAGAAAAGATACTATAATTCACAACAAATTAATAACTTCAAATATTTTTTAAAAAAACATATGAAAAGAATTGATTGATTCTTCAAACTCTATTTGTATTACATAAATTGAGATTAAAAAAAAAAATTGAGTTCACATTTCATGCACGAGGTCTCAAGATCAAGCCCAGACAACATCACTTTTTTATTTCTATTTTTAATTCAGTCAATTTACTAATTTAGTGTTAATTAAAAAGGAATATTTTGTATTACGTAAATATATTTCAAATTCATATTTTAGTTATTCCATCTTCTATCTTACATTAAAAAAAAAAATTAAATGTCATCAAAAATATTTTGTTTTATATAGTTAAAAATATTATTATTATTATTATTATTATTATTTAAGAAAACCTTATTTACATAGGTAAATATGTATATTAAGAAAAACCAAATAAGTACTACTTAATAAGTAATACGTTTAATTATTTTATTTCTCTATTTTTTTATCTGTAAATCACTTTTTTATTTCTAATGTTAATATTAGATCATTAATATTATTAGTAAAAAAACATATGTCATTGAATTTAAAAAATTAAAAGTACCATAAATAAAACTCTTCAAATTTGATTCATGCCACATAAATTGGGACAGAGAAAATAACATATTAGTTTACAAATTATGTCAATTTTTTAAGTTACGATAATTAAAAGCTTAATTTTTTAAGAAAATAAATATTAAAAAATTGAGTGGCTCTCCAAATTTCATTTGTACCACATAAATTATAACAAAATAAATTATATGTGTTGGGCCCGTGCTGGCACGGGCGTATATATCTAGTATATTTCTATTATATAGAAGAGTGAAGACGACCAGGACGACCAAGGACAAATTAGTAATTATGTTATTATGTAAGGGTAAAATTGTAATTACGCATAACTGATATTTTAACAAAGCAAGTTCCTTTTCCTTTCCCTTCCAGATCGTTCCAGATCTCTCTCCAATACTTCCAGATTATGATTAACAATTGCTATTTGCTTAGGAGAGAGATCTAAGAGCCAAAAAAGAACAATGAAAAAACTTCCTGTATCTCTTCATCATGTCTCTTCTTCCCGACTTCTCCTAAAGCTTGGGTTACGAGCTAAATTACCTATACAGTTCGAGATTTGAGGAAGATGACCTAAAAACTTCCTCTCTTTTTCAAATCAGAAACATTGGTTGTTGCTAAAACAGAACAGCCTTCCGTTTGGGGAATCTCAGTAGCTCCCATCCAAGGTTCAATTCTCCACCCACATTGTAATTTAATCCCCATTTTTCCTACCTCAATTTTATAAAAAAGAAAAAAGAAGAAGAATAGCCTTCAATTCTCCTTATTCACTTTCAATAATATTTTAGCAGAGAAGCGTATGCATTCGATACAGTTCTTTTACTATTTTCAGCTTTCTTAATAGTTGTTTTTTTATCTCTTTGTAGGTGCTGACGTTTCAACAAACACTTAGAGCTTGTTATCTTTATGATTGTGAACCTGAAGGTATCTATGATTAAATCCAGGTATATACTGTCATATTTTCTGGAAAGCAGTAGCAAGTTACTTTTTTTTCATTGTTCCTTTTTGGTATTTTTTTTCTTTGTTCTTCTTATGATACTTATATGTTATATATTCAAATTTTCATTTAGATGGTGACTTTTGATGAAATAATTTTTTTTTATGAAAAGATGATGGTGATTTAGAATTATATGCTTGCGAAACTTTTGAGGATAGGCAGTTTTATTCCACTTTTGGATTTGAGTTGCTCATATGAACTTCCACATAAGCTATCGCATTTATCACTAGGTTTTAGAGGGTGACTCCATCCCCACCTCTATTTAGATATTGCAATTTCATTAATGAAAAATCATATGAATAGGACCAATAGGGCCAGTGGCTATGACTAAAAGATATTTTAGAAGTTCACAGAGGTGTATTTTGTATTTACAATTTAGGCTATTTAGGCTTTAAACAATTGTTTAAATATGTCATAGATGAGGTCATATTTGAGAAATATGTCATAAGTTATTTCCAATCATTCTATTATCCATTGTTTTGACTCTTGGGAAGCAATAAGAATAAGATTAAAGGAAGTAAGCACTAAAGTATTGAATAGAAAAACATAGTTATAAGATGTGGCATAGTTTTTTTCCTAAAGAATAATTGTCCGCCACAATTATAGATGGATAGCTTAAGTTGTATGGAATAAGAATGTCATCTATTGTACCTTATGTTTTCAAACACAATTGGCATGTAGGAGAAAGTCTTACCATATGACCTAATCGAATAAATTACTATCTAATATTTGCAGTGTTTTTCTTAATCTATGAGGGTAAAAGTTGCCTTGTTATTTGGGACCAAGGGATTGTTTGTTCTTCACTAAATTAGTTGATCTATAAAAAGAGTACCTATGATGAAACAACAATCGGTTTATTTTTTTTAAAAATGACTGGTGAATGCCAAGAGAATCCCCATGTTCTAGGGGTTTGGTTCAACAGTAAATGTTGTGCTATGTGGAACGCGAAAATGTGCTAGGTGTACATCACACGTTTGACGTTTGGGTGTTATATCAAATTTTGTATTTAAGTGAATAACAACATTGTGATAAATCCATTATCTCGGTAGTTTCTCAGTCATAAAAAATATTTGACGAGAGAGTCCACAAGATCATGCTATTAGGACAATGTTCCAATTTCAGCTTCCAATTTCATTTTTAGAGGTTCAAACATTAGAGTCTCGAAATGACTACCGACAGACAGCTTCTCGATTTAGCTATATGAATAAATTTGAGGGTTTTTATTTCAGATAAATACACTTGATAACAGTTTGATAGTGATTTTCTAAGAATGCAAAGGTGATTAGTTTGCCTATGTTGAACATTCATAATTCATGCATTAAGATATTGGTATAATTTCTTATCCTAACTTTTTATCTCTCTCTCTTTTACTTTCTTATGGTTGTATAGAGGTGATAAATGATTTTAAGATCCATGGGTATTTATGCTTGTCATGTCTCATAATCAAGGACTATGTTGCTCGGACTCTTTAAAAATGTCAAGAGGTGTGTGTCGGATTCGCCAAAAGTAGTGTATTTTTGAAGAGTTTGACACGGGTGCGGCATCGAAAGTGAAGAGTCCGCAACTTAGATCAGGGATGAATGATGGAAATTTTAAAACCTCAACTTAAATATATATAATTGTTAGTTGGTCTTATTTTTTTTTTACATGTGTAAAAATTTATAGTTTTCATGATTTATTTTTCTTGATATTAGGCTCGAACAAGCAGAACAAAATTGCTAAGAAAATCTCGAGTACATTTAGTTATCAAGCGTCATTGCTGAAGAACTTATAGCATGTCACCTAATATCTGAAAAATTCTCAGATATATTGCTCTTTTTTCCTGAAATTTTTCAATAGGGAAGCACCATTCTTCAGGCGATATGGTAATACCATTATCTACGAGCAACAATCTATAAATGCATAACAATTTTTCAGATGCTTCTCCTACAAAATGATCAGTTGAGCATCTTTCGAAGAACTGCAATCAGCCATACTGCAAATACAGTTGGTAGAAGCCTCTCGACGATGCATTCCAAAGTAACTTAGTAAGAAATCCTTCTCCATAACTCTATGAGTTTAGTTGAACACGTATTTTTTATTTAAGTCAAACAAGTAACTGATAGTATTCCTACTTTTTTTTGAATATGTACCCAAGATTTTAAAAGCTAAGCTTATATATGTCATGTACAGGCAGGTAGTGGTAGAAACTCAAGGAGTTAATGTTACTGAACTTTTGATTATTTTAAATTTATACCCTTTAACGCTATGCCCCTGAATTTTATAATTAGAATGGTAAATGGAATAGATCGTTGCTTGAAAGTTGTTATTGAATGAATTTACTACTACTAAATATCCTAGATGTCTAAACCAACTATGTTGCATCTTATATTTCTATTTTCCTTATACATGCAAGTAATTCCCTGCTTTTGGCTAATGTCATGGTACAAGTTCTAATGCTCATTGTGTTGTGAATGTGAGAGAAACACTATTTCTACCTAATATTTGAAGTTGTTGGAAGTTGTTGAGTTGAAACATCAAAAGGTCCATATATATTTTACATTTAAAGTTTTAGAAATACCTGTTGTAAGAGAGTGACTTTTGATGAGATTATATGCTAGATGTCCACAAATGTATTTTAGGATGGATAAGATAGTTAACATATATTGTTGATCATTGGATAAGCTATTTTATTTATATGACTTACATTTTTGTTTTAAGATTAGAGTTGGAATGTTCTTAGTGCTCCTCGAGATGTTACATTTAATATGTCGGATCTGTGCTTAGAACATGCTTCTCCTTTGTGTCACCACCAAATAAAATGTTCTATTCTTTCATTCTCTACTTATTAGACTTCTTTAGTTTTTTTTGGAAACTATGCTCTTGGATCATCTATAAGTGAGCTCTTATAAATATAAAACATTGGACCATTAAAGTATTCTGATACACAATTTGAACTTAAGTACAAACAGTGATGTGGTTCCCAGATCCTCAAAAAATGTATTACGCATTTTCTCTTGACTCTTGAGTCACAAATTTGGCTTAGCACTTTTTATGTCAAATGATAATTTGTATCTGTCCAGGAGAAAAGCCATGTCTGATAGTTCTAAGAATCGACCGAACAATGTTTTGAACTCTAGCAAAGAACAAGGTTAACATTTAAACATATATTGTCATTTTTTTTATTCAATTCTTTTTTATATTTTGTTCTTTTGCTTAGATTTTATAGTTGTTGCTTTTTTTAAAGAGAATTTTCATGCAATTTAAGGTTGCACGATAGAGATCAATAGTAACTCAGAGTAGGTTTATCTCTATTGAATAAATTTTAAGATTATATTCATCTTCATTTCTGGTACTGTAGCTAAACTTACTGAAATACATATCTTGCATTTTGATATTACAAAATTAGGAAGGAAACTTATCAGTGAAAAATTATTGAAAAAGCTGCCTAAAGTATCAGCATTTCCTAACGGATTAGCTGCATAAAGCAATGATGCATAATCTTTAACTCAATTGGATATACCTCCTTTACGGGACTTGGCTAATCTAGAGTCCTTATTTTAATTGATCCGCCAGTATTGCTTTATGTTACACTACTACATGTTATTGCGATAAATTATGAGGGTTTTTTCAGAGGTCAGCTATATGACATCAATTAAGTTGATATTTTTCTTTTCTATAAAGAAACTATAAATCGTCAAGAACACAGAGATATTAGAAAATAAAAATGCATTGAATAAAAGTAGGCTTAATATCTATTCTTATGGTTTCAACAAAATAGATTTAATCTAAAGTGCCATATTGTGATTGGTCAAGCTAATCTATAGTTTGCAGTGTCTAAACTTTCATGCTTATTGTATTTTGAGGTTTATCTTTTAGATTTTTGTTTTTTTATTTATTTTTTCCTTGAGACATTTTACCTACGCATCATTTGAAAGTTCTTCCTCTTATTGCACAACTTTAAATTTGAGAACTTCACAGCTCCTTCCTCATGGCCAAATTCATCACCTTCTTGCCCTGTTATTTAGTTATTCAAGCTTTTTGATGAACTTTGTGTAGATTTTCTGGTATTAGATATTTGTATGGTTCTTCTATTACTTTTTTGAGGTACCATTAATCAATAATCTTACATGCTTTCAGGATTTTGTTGTGGATACCTTGGCAAAATTAGTTAAGGGAACAATTGTTTTTATTGTAGTTATATATATTTAAAGAGGACCCTAACGACTATCCTGTTGTTAAATTCTTTAACAATAACAATACCAAGGTGACATTTCCATAATCTATTCACATTATATTTTCTACTTTGATTATGATCATCTTGTCGCTATCTGAATCTTCATCTGCTCTCCAATTCAAAAAAAAATTTGTTATAATGTTTCTACATTAGAAGCTTAGATGTAAGATGTGTATCGAAATTTTCTCTTCTTGTTATTTTCTTTTATTTTAGACATTCACCTTGGATTACATTAATATACTTGAATGTTGTCACTACTATTGATCTTATGAACCCAAGGAGCAAGTACTTAGATCCTTTCAAATTTTAAGGATAATACTGAAATTGAATTGAAAGTGCACATTACACCTGATCTAAGATTCACCCATGAAGACTACGAAAAATGTTGCAAATTGTCATGGTACTGAAATTTTGTGAACAGGTAACTTCATGCATGTATAATGGTTGCTTAAAAGATACTATACGTTTCAAACCCATCAATTTGAATAGTAAATCTTTTTTGATGATACGTATTATTTATTGATGATTCGAAACAAAGTTTCAAGTGGCTAGGTACTGAACTAACAATGTTGTCTTTATCCCTGTTTTATTTTTTTAGTAGACAAGTTTTAATAAATTTAGTTTGAGATATATTTTGAGCATGTTATTTGATTAATTATTTTCTTGAAAATATAAGTGGTGAATTGACCTAGATATGTTTTCCAGTGATTGTGTGTTGAACTGTTTATCAAATTTTTGGTAGCTTAACTAGGTGATCATTAATGCATTTATTCATATTGTGCAGTTTGAATAAGACGCAATGGTTGAAATAAAGCTAGAGTTGTATCCGATCAACAATCTATATTGTTTGTTTGCTTTTTCTTATCAATCAAATGTTGTAAAAAAAATTAGTTTCTTATTTTAGTTAAACTTTCAACAAACAGAAAAGGGCTATGGACATTCCTCCATATCTGAGGCACTTTTATAGTGTCTTTGTAAATATAAATTTGCATTCCTTACAACTTTGTAATACAAATAATTAATTTCAATTCGTCGGGCCTGTGCTTAGCACGGGCATATTATATCTAGTTTTATTTTTTATTATATAGAAGAGTGAAGCCTAGGACGACCAAGGGCAAATTAATAATTATGTTATTTTGCAAGGATAAAATTGTAATTAGGCATAATTGATATTTTTACAAAGCAAGTTCCTTTCCCTTTCTCTTCGAGATCGTTCTAGATCTCTCTCCTATACTTACTTTATTATTATTTTACCCTTTATTAGAAATGGGAGTTGGTGTATGAACACAACTTCAACAAATTGTACCAAAAGTTATCTAATTTGTACGGTAAATTTAGAGTTATTTTTTACTCTGTCGACACGTATTGCACTTCAATTAAAACCCTGCACACGTGTTTAACTATTTGGGACATCCACTTCAACTTCTATATCCAGGTCTCTTTCTTCAGTCTTCTTCTCTTTTATTTCTGTGTCTGTTTATTGGAGCTTCCGCTACATGTCTTCAATGGTAAAGTACTCATTTTATAAATTTTCAATTACAGAGCTATGTCTCAATTCCCCGTTTGCATGTGAGTATTTGATTCGTGTTTATATTCTGATTCATTCCTTTTTCGATGATCAAGTAAATATTTGTTTTTCGGAGATTATTGAGTTAGGATCGACAAATTTTCTTTGATTAACAATCTTCACTCTACCTATGAAATTATATTCATATTTATATTTTATGTTTCCTTAGTATAGTCGTCTGATTTTAAATATTTAATTTTCCACTTTCTGCATGTATTTATTCTTGGTGGATTTTATTATACATGTGGTTGTTTATTAAGTTCTTCCTGAAGAATATTCTACTTTGATGCCTTAATTGTTACAACACTTAACTAAAACATAAAGAAGAGAATAACAAGAAGAGAACATTGATGCATTCAGTATGTTTGATGAAATGCCCCAATGAAAGGAGTATAACGCGTTCCAGCAAGTTTATAAACATCTTCTATGCAATCAATCTATAGCATTGGACATTGATCCTAGGTAATTCTTTTGTCACACTACTCTTACACAGAAAGCATATATCTTGGACTGAAAAACTCATACACGTATAGCTGAATTGAATTTTCCATGAATTTACCACTTTAGTTTGCTTAAAAGGTGGAAATATTTTCACAATGGTCATTAGCTTTTTACCCTGTGATTCAAAAAAACAAAGAATACAAAATAGGAATTCTCTTTTGTTCCCTTTCCTTTTGTATCATTTTTCTGGGATCAAGAAGCGCAACCATTAATTGGTATGTCATGCGCATGGCATTATTGGATTTACGGTCAATAAAAGCTACTTGGCTCGCAAAATTAGAAGCTAATCACATACCTCTTTTACTTGCTTTTAGAGCTGATATAGAGCTTCATTTGAGGGTGACAAATGTAATCTTAGTAGTCATAGTAGCATGCTTTATAGCCAGAATTTTTTCAGAAATTGTCTAACTTGCAGTCTTCAAGTGATTCACTTATATATGTGTACATTTGGTATTGATGAGGAAATTAGGGTGGTCGTTTTTCTATTTGTTTAGCAAGGTACTGCCGATTCCATTTTTGTTATGATTCTCCAACATTTAACTTATTGCATATTTAACTTTCTCATAAAGTTGTAGTGAGGGGAATAACTAGCAATCCGATTTACATAAGTATTATCTCTTTGATGAATTTTGTCTTTGTTGTTATCTAATTAGTGCATACAACCAAATCATCCTATTGAAAATTGAACCCCGATCTAATCTTACACGTGCGAGGACAGTCCTCTTAATAGAGTCCATTTGCAAAATTAGAACGTCCTGGATATACACTCAAGATGTTTGATGATGTGTTCAAGTTGTCTTATTTGAAATAGTCTTTCTCCTTTTTAGATCATACTAGGAAAATCTTTAGGATAACTAATGATCATCCCCGAGTCAATAGTCTGAGTGATAGACCAGGGCTATTGTTTGAGGTGGGCGTTGTCCTCACGAATCTCAAATTCAATGTGGTTAATGCTAAGGTGTGAGCTCATAATGTCCAAGCAACAACTATGATGCAAGTTATTGGTGAGGAAACGGTAAGTATAATTAATGACCTAGAAAGGTTTTGACGGTCAATGAAGAAAAATACTTAATTATGGACATCCCAATGGGCTTCTTACATTAGGTTTTCAAGAAAAAAGAATGAGATGATTAGAGACCATTGATCCGAACGGTTTTGGGTTTGTTTACAACTTAGAGAAAGTAAATTAACAACGTAATTATTTTGAAAAAAAAACTCTGCTAAGACCACTTCTTTGGGCAGTGATCTGTGTGTGTTTGTGAAGTTATAAAGCATTCCAATGTCTTTTCTTTTTATGGAAATGAATTGTGAACTATTACCATTCCAACAATCCAATACACTTATGGAGCATCTATACTCTCAAACACCTAACTTGGTTCCAAGAATGATAGACCTCTATTATACTAATTACAGAGCTGATCATCTGAACATGCTGATCACACAGAGATTCAATGGAGAAACTATCACTTTTATCAATTTCATGACTTTCTTTCTATTTGATACCTAATGGGCATATAAATTTACCTTAAAAGTTCTGCTCATTGTGGGTGATTAGCTCTTTTTTCCCCTCCTCTACTTGTCGATGTATCAAGACTTATTTGATCGCTTTGTAAATGAATTCTCTAAAATATAACATCATATCAAAATTTATTTGATCATGTCTCTATACCCTAATTAATAGAAATGAATTTGTTCTCATCAATGCTGATGAAGTTGGAAGAGTAAATGCTTGAGTAAATTTAAAGAAAATTTCAGTCTTTCTAAAGTTTACCTCCTTTATTTTTGGTGTCGCTAGGGTGTTAATTGACCATATTTTGCTCATTCTGAAGTTACCATTTGCTCATTTCCAGTTTTTGTGCTAAAAATGTGCTAAAAAGGGTGCCAGTTTGGAGGATAAAGCTTCAAACTTTTTCTTCCGTTTTGAGGGATTCTAAAATTTAAATTGTTTTGCTATGTGTTGCTATATTATCAGTTTCTGACAGACTTTAAACTGTCTAATTACAGGAACTCCCTTACTTGATTTTGTGACTTTTGCTTAATGAAATTTTTGGATTCTCAGTCGGTACAAGTTCGCTCAATAGGGAGAATGAAATGAATCGGTTTAACTTTTTGGGATGCCTTCATTATTTAGCTATCCAGGTAATGTTTTATCCCACATTTTTGTGTCATGTCACTTTTCAAGCAGTTTCACTTCCATCATCAACCACCTCAACTTTGTGAATTTACTAACATTACACAATTTTCTCAGGAACCCCCAACAACTCCCTATGCTATGGTTTTTTGAATGCAGAAGATTAGCTACTAAGAAGCGAACTCCGACGTCCTTTACATATGATAAACAATGACATAGTAATCTAATATGTCAAAATTGAACCATCTGTTATATTATTTGGGTGTATTACATTAGTTAGTATTTGCTGATCGTTCAAATCAACACCATACTGATGTTTGTTGTACATATTCTGAATATTTCTAATAGTATATGATATTAACCATCTTCTGCAGAAGTCGTCACCCTTGATTCATTAATATTGATATTTTTACAAGCATAATAACTCCATAGTTGCTTCAATATTAATTTGACTATTGGGCCCGTGCTTGTCATGGGTCTCCTTCATCTAGTCCTATTTAGAAATGGGAGTTTGGGAGGACGAACAAAGGCAAAATTACTTTATCTGCACTATGTATAACACGTGTTTGGCCTTCAATTACCATCTTTTGATCATTCCAGAAACTGATAAATTTTTCTATAATTTCTACAAGGAATCAGTCTACCTCTTCCTCATTAGAAGGTAATTTTCTTGGGTTTTAATTGTTCATCCATCTCAACACACTTTTTTCCTGATTGAATGTTAAATTTTTCATGTGCTTTCTTCTTCTCTAGCTTGAATTTCTCTATTTTTCGAAGACTTTTTGCATGCCTTTATATTGTTCCTAATCTACTTCTTTTGCAGGGGTTAATATTTGGAGAAGTTTTGGCAAATGAATTTCATATTTCACTACTTTTCTATGCTATGGCACTTTGCGCATTCAAGGTATTCAATAATATGCCTAATAGCACTAACAATATTTTGTTATGTTTCTTTCTTCGTAGATTTTTCACTATATTTCTATATATTGTGCAATCACTGGAAGATGCATCATCATGATTAATTAGAGAGATATAATTCCTTTGATAACAATATGTCTACTAGAAGTTTTATATGCATGTTAGCTGTTGTTCCTGATTTCGACATGCATTATGTCTTTTTGATGTATTTTGTGTGGATTAACAATTAATTTGAGGCGGATAATGCACCACCTAATGTATTTGATAATATGTTTGTCAGAGATGGAATCTAAACTTTTGTATTCTGTTGATTTTGAATGAAACATGTAAAACAATTATAGTGTGCATTTTTCAGGTTCTTAATTAGCCAAGATCTGTTCATGAGCTTTTTAAATACTCAAGTAAAGCCATTATACTCATGTAAAGATGTATTATCTTTCAAATGTTGTTGTACACCTAACACTACAAAAAAACCCTAAATTGCCAACAGATTTTGCTAACAACTTAAGTTGGTTAGTATTCTACTAACAAATTACCAACATATTTCTAACTGAATTATATTTTAAAACTTAACAACGAAATTCTCACAGATCACCAACCAAAATCTTACTAACTAAGTATTTTGGTTGGTAAATACGGCGGGAAAAAATGGCGCCAAATTTAGCAACATTTTATCAATGGATTACCAACTGAAATATTACTAACGCACACCTTTTGTTGGTAATATTACCAACGAAGTATATATCGGTTGGTAAATATGACAAAAAATTGTTTATATAATTTATTAACATATTACCAATGAATTACTAACCAAACATTTACCAACGGCAAGATTGTGTTGCTAAATTTACCAACCAAATATAAATGTTATGGTAAATTAGTAACGAAATGTAATTTGTTGGTAAACTTGCCAACCAATATCCAATTAGTTGAAAATTTTGCCGACGAATAAAGATTGTAGTTAGTAAATTACTAACATCTTTAAAATAGTTGGTAATATACCAACTGATCATTAATCCATTGGTAAAATTTACCAACATATTAATTATTAGTTGGTAATATTACATATGAATGTTTAGTTGAATAGTAATTGTTACCAACTGTGATAAAATTTATTGGTAAATTATTAATTACTAACTTATATTTGAATAATTGGTAAATTTATCAATTGAAGTTAAACTTTTTGGTAAATCAGCGTCTAGTGTTGAGGCTTTCATATTTAGTTTGTGTCATTAGGCATTTTAACTTTTAAATTTTAGCCAAAACTTGACTTTGGTCGATATTTTTGGTAAACGTGCTCAAATTAGAACTCTATCAGTGTCATTAGCTTCGAAGGGTCATTTTTGATCTAACAGGAAGGTTGGTTCAAGTTTTGAGGCTTCCGTTTTTTGTTTGTTCCGTTAGGTGTTTTAAATCTTATGTTTTGGCCAAAATTTAACTTTGGTCAATATTTTTGTGAACGTGCTCAAATGAGAATTCCGTCAGCGTAATTAACTCCAAAGGTCATTTTTTATCTAATAGGATGGTTGGTTCGGGTTTTGAGACTTTTATTTTGTGTGTGCCGTTAGGTGTTTTAACATATAAATTTTGGCTAAAATTTAACTTCAGTCAATATATTTGATAAACGTGCTCAGATGAGAATTTCGTCAGTGCAGTTAGATGCGGAAGGTCATTTTTTATGTAATAAGATAGAGGGTTCGGGTTTTGAGGCTTCCATTTTTAGTTTGTGCCGTTAGGTATTTTAACTTTTAACTTTTGGCCAAAATTTCACTTTAGTCAATATTTTTGATAATCGTGCTCGAATTGAAATTTTGTCATCGGGGTTAGCCATATCAGTTCAGTTTTGGTCTCATAGGATGGTTGGTCCGGGTTTTGAGACTTTTATTTTCAGTTTGTGTTGAGTGTTTTAACTTTTAACTTTTGGCTAAAATTTGAACTAGGTCTATTTTTTGGGAAACATGTTCAAATTTGAATTCGTCAGCGCGGTGAGCTCTGGAAGGTCATTTTTCGTCTTATAGGATGGTTGATTTGGGTCTTGAGGTTTTCATATTCAGTTTGTACCGTTAAGCGTTTTAACTTTTAACTTTTGGCCAAAATTTGACTTTGCTTTACATTTTTGTAAACGTGCTCTGATGAGAATTTCGTCAGCGCAATTAGCTTTGGAAGGTCATTTTTATATCTAATAGGATGGTTGGTTCAGGTTTTGAGGCTTCCATTTTCAGTTTGTACTGTTAGGCGTTTTAACTTTTAAAATTTTTGGCCAAAATTTAGATTTGGTCAATTTTTTGGTAAACGTGCTCAAATTAATTTTTTTGATATAATGATATGTGTCATATTGAGATTAATTTAACTTGTTATCAAAGATTTTGCATTGTTTCATTCAAATATGATTTAGAAAATTGATATTAGTATTTTTGGATTTATATTCGTGCTCTTAGATTTTTAAATGCAATAAATTAATAAATATTTAACTATTGGATAATCATTCAGTTAATAATATTTTGAACATATTGTCAATCAATTACTAACCTAACATTGAACTTGAATGATATATTACCAACAAACTAACAATCAATTAGTAAATTTATTAGAAAAAACAAATAATCATACTAACGTATTTAAAATTTATTACCAACAAAGGTTGTGGTGGAGTGGTAAGTACTCCTTCATCCTTAACCAAGAGATATATTACCAACTAACTAACAATCAATTAGTAAATTTATTAGAAAAACAAATAATCATACTAACATATTTAAAATTTATTACCAACAAGGATTGTGGTGGAGTGGTAAGTACTCCATCATCCTTAACCAAGAGGTTTCAGGTTCGATTCCCCTTGCGGAGTTGCCTTGAATGATTTATTACCAACAAGGGTTGTGGTGGAGTGGTAATTACTGCATCATCCCTAACCTAGAGGTCTCAGGTTCGATTCCCCTTGGGTATGGAGTCGTCTTTGTTAGGGAGCGCTTTACTCCCCAATGTGGGACTTCCCGGCGTGAATCCGGATTTAGTCGGGCTCTGGTGTGGGGTATCGAACATTGGATGGGAAACCAAAAAATAAAAGTATTTAAAATTTATTAGTAAATTACCAACAAAAATTTACTGTAATTATCAACGTATTACCAATAGAATCGAATAATGAAGAAAAAAAATTACTAACTCCTTTTCAATTCGTTAGTAAAGGTACTAACGATATACTAACCAAAAATTAGTTGGTGAATTTACCAACGAAAATTTCAGGGCCATGTTTCAAAATTTTGTAACAACATCTTTAGGTGTTTACCAACTGATTTTAGTTGGTAAGTTTACCAACAAATTAAAATCTGTTGGTAATATTTACCGACGAGCCTTTTAACAACAGATTAATATAAGTTGGCATTTGGTTGGTAACTCAATTTGCCAACCAATTTGATCAATTTACCAACGAATTTATTTGTTGGTAATTGGGGTTCCTTTTGTAGTGTAATATGAATCCCAATATATTTGGAATCTACAATGATGCTTGAAAATAAATCTTACTTCTATATTACTGTCTCTTACGATAAGACCATAGAAGAATCACACAACAACGCTTAAAGTATGAAGTAATAGCATGTTTTTGACGCTTTTTTTTAATAACTATCACTTCAAAAAAATATACTCCAATATCAGATCTTAATGGATGGAGAAACAGGTGATAGCAGAATACTTTGAATAAAGTACTATTTCTACAGTTTTTCTCTATTTTCTTTATTTTAAATCCCCACACCCCAAAAAGTCCTACTATCAACCAAAGGAGTTAAGTTATATAGCATGTTGTATAGGTTATAGCATTAGTTTCAAAGTTATTAAAGTTATTTTATTCATAACTTGATAATGCAAACTGAATATCTATATGCACATGCCAACGCAATACATAGGAGATGAAGGAAGAAAAGGAGTGTGTTGGGGAGAACATGAAGAGTCTCAATCGGGATTAACATAATTCATAAGCCATCACTGTTGTTTCTTGACAAACTTTTATCTAATCTTCATTATCAAGTGCTTTTAACATTGTTGAAAAAGTGAAATATGTTTCTAGAAATGGTTGCATAGTCTTCATGACCATCCACTAACAGACTGCACATGACTGGTCTGTGAGGTGCAAAATTCACTTTCCTTAGTGCAATAGTTGGGAGAACTACAGTAGCCTTGTAAGAAAGGTTGATGCTCTTTCTCGATTTTCAACTAATGTGACTTTTTCAATCATGCGTATTGCTATGTTCTTCATATAAAAGTTAGTGATTTATCTACCTTTTTTTTAAATCCAAAAATACAAGAAATTGCTTACTTTTGTTCAAAAAGTTGATGGGAATGTGGTCCCTTAAATTTCTTTTAAGAAGATTCTCTACTTGAGAGGTTTCATTCAAACTACCATAGTTAGCGCTTGGTTTGTACTGGAACGGGTGATACTGAATAAGGATTCTCAAATGACCTGACAACCTACATATGAGATATGAATATTCAGAATCTTTTCGTTGGGCAAGTTTTCTCAGTTGCCTCTTTCCCTTCTTTGTAGCGACCCTTCCAAGCTAACATAAGCCAATAACTCATAAGATTTATTTTTCATATATATTGTCCTCACACTAGTAAAAAATATAAAAAGAATATTACCAACTTTCGAGTTACTAAACTAGGTGGTTCATGTTTCGCACAATCATTCAAAATTAGTGATAAATTTAATATATTACAAGACTTGGGCTTACGAACCCCAAAAGAACAAATCATAGAGCCATACTTATATTACAACCCATGGTGACATGATCAAATTAGTCCTCAAAATTTCATGTAAATATACAACACATAGATCATGTACAAGTCCCAAGGTTTATACAAAATATAGATGCCTATATGCAAATGTGATCTTCCTTCAAGCTCTCAAAATTTCCATTTCCAATGGCCAACTTCATGCATCCACTCGATCATTCCCCTACGATAGAAACAACTATCGCTAAACATATAGCTTAGTGGTGCAAAACTATAGGTTCAGAGCCATTAGATTCACCAAGTTAACTTTCTCAAGTCATGGGAAAAATACTCGAACATAATAAATAAATCAAATAAACAATATATATAGAGTATCAAGTTCGATATTTACAGTTCCAAATGTCAAGAACGCTCATAGCACAAATTTCCAAGAGATTCAATAACAAGGCTCGCCCAATATGTACATCATGTCTTCGCACCAAGCATAAGCAAGTATCAAGAAGGGTCGACGCCCTGTATAAACAAGGGTCAAAGCCCAATAATCAAGAGAACCAAGAACCATATTAAAAATGGCTTCCTAGTTCGTACTTAAAATGGACAACTTCCATTCTTAAGACGGACTAAAAATCCAGAGTCAAGATGACAAATGATCCGAATCAAGAGGAATGTCAATAGTGACAAAGTCACAGCCACACAAGAAGGACAAGGTCCCAACAAGAGTGCCAAGTGATCAAACAATCCGTACAAGTGGGCGAGTTACACAAGCGTCTTTAACGTCTTAAAGGATACCAACATGACAATGCAAAGTGACAAGAGGTAACCAAGGTACCAAGATCAACTTTCAAATATTCCAGCAGTTAAAAGAGTGCAAGTACAAGTTTATACACAAGCCCCAGTGCTTTAGCAAAGAAACTGTCCAACACAACTTCAAGAGTTCAAACCGTAGACCACAACATATCAAGGAGGACAACCTTAAAAATACAATTAAATAACTTCTTTAATTCCCAGCAGCTCAATAATATTGATGTAAAACAGTATTATCATCACAAGTAAGCTTAGCCTGTACAAACACGACTATGCTCCCACAACAGTGATTCTGGCCAGGCTAGTACCTCATGTCGCAACTTAGATTTGAAAAGGAAAACGGCAAAACTAAACTTTATAACCTTCATGAAAGATGTAGATGGATCTCTTAAGGTTGCAAATAAACAAGAATCACCGCAAAATATATTTTGTACAACAAGATATATCCAAAACACTAACAGTTGTTAATACAGGATTTGAAATTCCAAAATCTAGACAGAACTTGTCCTATGTTGCGTCCCATATTTCGAATCCATAACAACTAAACTAGAGTTTTACATAAACATAAGAGTTGTAGTTCTACGAATTAGCTTTCCAAATCATATTTATTCACCATAAACGGAGTTCTAGAGAGAGTGATATGCATAAATTACCAAACACTACCCAGCTCAGAAACAGATTTCGTCACTTACCAAAAAGAAGTGTGTGTTCTTGAATTCCAGCCAAAAGGGCCAAGTTTTTTCTTGTGATTTTGAAGAACAATCTGTTTAGCTAAGGTTCTAATATTCTTAGACTTGAGGGAAATGAATTTAATTAAAGGAGGTGTAGAAAATATATAGTTACAAAGGTGATACTTATCACCTGTACAGATGTCACCAAAAGGGGTTGCCCAAACAAAAAGTTGGCTACCCAAAAAGCATACATATATACCTCTATGTATATCCCTCACCTCCCTTTTAAAGTTATACATAATTCTAATTAGAATATTACGAAAATACCCCAATATAATACCTTAAATTACTATCACAATTATGTTAAGCAAGTTAGCAATTTATCACAACATTTCAAGTTTTCAAAATGAGAGTAAAACATATTGTAATAATTAAGCAATGGTAAATACGACATGCGACTCTTGGTTAGTATTTAGGGGTGTTACAACTCTCTCCCCCTTAAAGAATTTTGTCTCAAAATTTACCTTACACTAGTCCCGGAACAAGTGTGGATACTGGGTCCTCATGTCTTCTTCTCTTTCCCAGGTAGCTTCCTTTCCAGAATGGTTCCTCCAAAGCACCTTTACTAAGGGAATTCTCTTGTTTCTCAGTTGCTTTACTTCTCGAGCTTCAATCCGGATAGGTTCTTCACTATACGTCAAGTCAGGATTAACCCCAATAGATTCAACTGGAAGAACATGCGATGTATCAGAACGATATCTTCTGAGCATAGAAACATGAAAGACATTGTGGATCTTCTCCAACTCCGGTGGCAAAGCTAATTTATATGCAACTGGTCCAATCCTTTCAAGTATCTCATAAGGTCTAATGAATCGGGGACTAAGTTTTCCTTTTTGGCCAAATCTCATAATCTTTTTCCATGGAGACACCTTTAAGAATACTTTATCTCCCACTTGATATTCAATGTCATGCCTTTTAAGATCAGCGTATGACTTTTGTCGATCCGAAGAAATCTTTAGACGATCCTTGATAATTTTTACCTTGTCCTCTGTTTGTTGCACAATTTCAGGACCAATAAGCTTTCTTTCACCAATTTTACTCCAACAAAGAGGGGTCCGGCATTTCCTTCTGTATAGAGCTTCATAGGGAGGCATTCCAATACACGATTGGTAGCTATTATTATAAGTAAATTCTATCAAAGCCAAGTGTTTGTCCCAACTACCCTCAAACTCTATAATGCAAGCTCGAAGCATATCCTCCAAAATTTGTATCACTCTTTTCGACTGGTCGTCTGTTTGAGGATGGAACGAAGTGCTAAATTTCAACTTAGTACCCAAAGATTCCTGCAAGCTACCCCAAAATCTAGATGTAAACCTTGGGTCTCAGTCAGATACAATAGACACAGGGATCCCATGTAGTCTTACGATCTCATTAATGTACAATTCGGCTAAACGCTCAAGTGAGTAATCCATCCTGATTGCTAAGAAGTGAGCACTCTTGGTTAACCTGTCCACAATCACTCATATTGCATCATGATTTCTCTGAGTGCGAGGAAGTTCAGAAACAAAGTCCATAGTTATTCTCTCCCATTTCCATTCCGGCATCGACAAGGGCTGTAGTAAACCAACTGGACTTGATGTTCTGCCTTTATTTGTTGACAAACCAAACATTTGGAAATGAACTCCGCAATGTCTCTCTTCATACCATTCCACCAATAATGTTCCTTGATGGTTTGGTACATCTTTGTACCTCCAGGATGAATTGCATATGGTGAAGTATGTGCTTCATTCAGTATTTTTCTCCTCAAGCTGTCATCATTAGGGACGCATAACCTGTTCTGATAAAATAAGACATCATCATCTGTTAATGTAAAATCCAGCTTTTCCCCATTTTGAACTTCTCTAGTCAATTTTACAAGTTTCTCATCTATCTTTTGTGCTTCTTGAACAGGACCTGTTCAAGTAATATTGGCTTTACTTGCAAATTAG
>NW_006239093.1:291795-293439 GCF_000226075.1 Solanum tuberosum | reverse complement strand
GACACTTATGTTGTTCGGATTTCACACCAACATTCATATCGTATTCAAATTCGGATGCAGATTTAGAGGTCGGATTGTTCATATGTAAGTGACTTTTACCAAAGAAAAAGCAAATGGATATAAAATAGTCTTTTGTGAAATCCGATAGATTGGCCAGGGGGCTAAGTGCCAAATTTGGCTCAAATATCCTCCAAACATCCCATGTACATATGGAACATATCATCTTCTCAATCTTACTTATCCCCATTCTCTATTCTTGTTTTCTTGCAAAAACGGTGAAATATCAAAAGATGACATTGTATATAGCCTTAGAATTCAAATGAGTTATTTGAACTCAAAAACTTTGGACTCGCTGTATTTTCAAAACTTCCCATCCCCAACTCTCAATTACTTATAAATTGATGTGTCATGTACACCTTTCTATTTGTTCTGTTCTTCTGTTTTGTTGTTGAAGTCTCTTTAATCTGCAGATTAATTTTTGTATAGGAGTGTTATTGAGAATCTTGATTGATAGCCACGCTGAAAAGATCATAATGGCATACATGGGATGTGTGAAATATCATTGCTTAGAGAATATGTCCTGTACCATTAAAATTTCACTGTTTATCTCAGGTATGTTTGTACAGTTAATGAATTGCATCTGTGGAGTATTTCTTGTTTCTGAAGTTGGTAGACTTCTATGGAATGTTCAAACTTGTCTGATTTAACCTTGAATTTGATGTTGTTTTATACTTAAATTGTTGCTGAAATGTAGAAACAATTACACTACATTATTTCAATGACACTCAAAAAAATCTTGGAGGGAGAAAATAATGACATTCACTATGTTATTTGTGTGTTTCGTGATTTATATTGCATTTTCATTTTAATATGTGTGAGGTATTTAGACATCAAAGTGAGTACAATCTATCATTTTCCCCTCCAATTCTTTTGGCTCCACATTATTCAAGATTTAGATTTCCCTCTTTCTACATTATGATTTCATTTTTGTTTAATATATTATATACTATAATTGATGAGTCAGTTTTTTCGACTCATTCAAGTGTGGAACTACCAAGGAAAAATTATCATTTTGCTCATCCCAAAGTTATGCATCATCTTTTTAGTCTAAGAGCATTCAACAAGTGATGATGCAATGCATTCCCTTTGTGATATGTTGAAAACTATTGAAGGCAAAGTGTAATGCAAATTTTGAAGTAATTAATATGTCAGCTATAAAGTGTTCCATACTATATATTTTTTGGTATAACTTTTGATAGGAAGTAGATAGATAATATCTGATGCATTATTGAAAAAGGTGAAACAAAATCTTCAGATTTAAACAATCAAGTGGGAAAAATCTGAACTCCATAAATTTAAGTGAAATGTTGATGTATGTTCTAAAGGAAAGCCTGGTGAAGTTGGAGTAGGAGCCAGTTTCATTGGAAAATAGAATTGGTAGTAGCATGTTCTGACTGTTATGCAATTTTCTCTAACAATGATCTACAATATTATAGACTGAAGTCATATTATTAGGCTTATGTCGGTGCATTTCAGAATCACTACAGCTCTGTTAAAATAAAATCTTACTCTATGTTAATTATTAATATAGAAACTTACATGGCAATTGGAGAGAACAACATTGACATATCCAGTGTAATTCCA
>NW_006239093.1:265529-288967 GCF_000226075.1 Solanum tuberosum | reverse complement strand
AACAAGATAAGAATAAGCCAATCACACAAGACACAACGATTTACATGGAAAACCCTTCGATGTAAAGAGTAAAAAAACCATACGACCAAAAGCTCAACTATAAACACCAAGGGTTACAAAATTGTTCTCCAAAATTGGGCACAAAACAAGCGCCAAACAACGAGCAACAACAAATCAAGATTGCACCAAAACTAGAGAATTAAAGAAGAGATTTCACCCAAAAAGAACGCTACTGTTCACGCCATCAAATCAGAAGCTACAGACATTCAAATCCGATCTCCACCGTTGAATTGCAAGAAACCAGATGCTGAGAACTCCCAGTTCAAATTTGAGCACGATTCCAACGGTTAACGAAGCGGAAAACTCTGTCTGAAGCGGACTGCCTGAGCAGAAAATTTCCAGAAGCAAAAACGGGATTTTCTCTCAATCTCTAAAAACGAATCTCTCTTGATTTTTCTCTCTTGTGTTTCTGAAAATAAGACCAAATAAGCCTTATATATGCCACATAATTGTTGGGTTATGGGCTAAAGTGGGCTGGTCCTAATAAGACTTTTATTTATCCACATAGGAAGGGAAAAAAGATCCTAAACCCAACAGTAAGTTCTTGTTCTTATGATGTGAATGAGTCGTCCTCATATCATTTTGCTATTAACAGTATAGGTTATGCCTTGGTAGATATTTGTATTGGTTAACTCATTTTTGGGATATTAAGATGTTGTATAAAAAATTAACTTACAGTGTACAAGATGCATTTTATTTTTTCATTTTTGTAGGAGCACTTTTTATGCTGCCTATAAAATATTCTGAAGAAAAAGAAACACCTTAAGATATTATCTTATATTTGCTCTCAAGTATAGAGGTTTGTTTTAAATTCTCAGACAAGAAGAGTATGTAGGTTTGTTTACTTCTATATGCTTTCAAGTATAGATGTATTTTTTAATTTTCAGGCAAAAAGAGTATTAGAAGTCTGTTTTTGGTTTGACTTGCAAACGTCTTTGTAGGTATTATTGCTAAACATGATTTATTTCTGCATGTATATATTGTGACATGTTTAACACAATCGTTTTGTTGAAGTTACATTATCTGCCTAATTACAATATCTTTTGCAGAAGGTAATCTACAATAAAAAGTTCCAACTTATACAATAGGAGTTGCATGTAGGGAGAAGATTAGGAAGGAAACAATCCACCGTCTTTTCACCTTTAGGTAGCTCATAGCTTTGGAACATG
This sequence comes from Solanum tuberosum, assembly GCF_000226075.1. NCBI lineage: Eukaryota > Viridiplantae > Streptophyta > Magnoliopsida > Solanales > Solanaceae > Solanum > Solanum tuberosum. The sequence goes on along the minus strand of NW_006239093.1, from coordinate 287,738 downwards.
TTCTTTTACACTTATTTCAGTATACATGTGGACGATGCCACTCTCACTTAAGGAGTTATTAGTTGTGATGGAACAATTTGAGCATCACAAAGGAGAAGAGGTCCTTTGATCTCAATATTCTCCCTGAAAGTGTACTTTTCCAACTTTATCATGTCATACATTGAACATTTCACACATGAATAAGTCCCTTATGTCTCCACTAATAATCAGTATTGAACGACATATAATTTCTTAATTCACAGAGAAACTATTGTTCTGTTGAAAAATCGATAATTACATGAAGATATAGCTTGAAAGTAACTGAAGTTTCTATGAAATACATATCATGCATGGATTACTGAAACAAGTCTTCTTGGGTAAGCAAATGTAATTTTTAATATACAACTGCTCTGCTTGATTTAAAGTTCTCTCATACTTCATTCATGAATTGTTTCTAAGTAACTGCAAGCTTCAGTTAGACATTTTTTTATCGAGAATTTGAGTCTTATAGGAGGATTTAACACTGCACACGTTGCTGCTAGGAACAACATAGTAATTAGATTTTGAATTTCATTAGCGAAGTTATAATGGTACTATTTAATTAGCTGGAATAGGATTGTATGGTGTTAGATTTCCATATTAATTTCAGGGCATATATCGTGCTGCAATTAAATTTAGTGGACTTGATGCCGATATCAATTTCAATGACAGTGACGATCACCATGATCTAAAACAGGTGTGTGGGATAAACAACCATTGATTCATTTAAGTATGAAAGCTTTTTTTGCACTTAGAAAATTGAATTTGGTTCACTATTATTCGTGAAGTGCAGCTTGACAGAAATAAGGAATAAGTCTCCCCTATCACCAACCTGTACCTTCTTTCAATGCACATTATTGTCTTGTGACTGGCATGTAGATGTCGAGCATCTCAAAGGAAGAGTTTGTGCATATATTTGATATATTAATGTCAGAGCACTGAATTGTTTAGATAAAGTTTAAAATACCGTGGAGTCAAACTGTACAAATATGCATGATGGGAGGCCTGGAAGGGGCAGTAGCTCAGAAAGAAGTGAGCTATTACTTATCACTCCCCATAGCTTATGCATGTCCCATATGATATTTTGTTTTTGTTTTTATTGCAGCTTTGAAACTTGCTCCGAATGTACTGCTAATGAAATGTGGCTTTTATTCCATGGAATAGTAACACAATAGTTAAGAATTTCCCATTCAATGTCATTTGTCAATGATGATGAAGCATGGAGGTAACTTCACGGTTGAACAGTTTGTTAGGCTTCGTTGTGAAGACATATTGCGAGTTCATTACTTTATCCTCTCCTCGAGGTCCAGTTTCAAAATGTACAGAGGTTGTTGATGTACTTAAGCTGAAACCGTGACAAATTTATTTATCATATCAAGCTTGAAACAACAAGATGCCTAAGTTCGTTTGTTAAATGCAAGATGAATATTCACTTTGTATCATTTGAGTTGAATAACTTGTATTATATGAAGACCAAATAGCTATCGGAAGAATCAATGAGTTACTACTATGATACAATGTTATGTTAAGAAATTTCAGCAGAAGCTTGTGATATTTTTGCTTCAACTGTAAGTTCTTATTTACCAATTTTTTGTTGCTTCAGTACGTAGTAAACTATATACAAGTGAAATCAATTCTCCGATAGACAGAAGCTTATATACTTGCCCATAATTTTTTTTAGTTTTATTCTAAACTGAAGCTTATAAGTTGTCTGAAAAGCTGTATAATGGAGACAACAACAGAAAATTAGAGAAACTAAGCCAAAGTAATTATTGGAAACAATGCAAAATATAAATGTTGGGCCTGTGCTATCTAGTATAGATAGATTATTAGTAGTAGTAGTAGTAGATAAATAGAAACATGAAGTCTAGGACAACCAAGGGTAAAAGAGTCTTTTTAATCTAAATAATATCTACCTACGTGGCTTTCTATCAATCCACATATTATAAAAGGATTTTTCTAGAATCATACTTTAGACCCAAATAAAGTGACCTTTTTTCTTCCTATTACTCCTCTTCAGTGCTATCTCAGTGTCTTCTCTTTCAATCGTTAAGTATCTTTTCCTCTTCTAATTTTTGTTTTAATTCTCAGTTCTCTTCTTTCATAAAATGGCTACTACTTAACTTTTACCAAGAAGACCACAATTTTCATATGATCTTTGATGTGGTTAGGTTGGAATCCATGATTTATTCATATTCTCTCTTTGATACCCAATTTATTTGTTTAGATTTCTCTCGATTTCTTTTTAATATCACCAATAAAGGTGTTGATGAAGAGCTGAATAATCCAGTAAATTGGGTGCATCAGTTTTCCTTAGTTAATGTGGCTTATGTACATTGTTATGTTGAAAGGTAAAATGTTATTGGTACTTGGGCAGAAATTATCTCCTCATTTTCTTGTTTGCTCCCATTTGTAGGTGAACTATCTATTTGATTGTAGTCTTTAAGTCTCTGATGATCAGTGTGTGATACATTATTAGAGGTAATTTACAAGTCACTTTACCTTTTTCTTTTGGGATATGTCTCTACTTTTTACAGTTCATTTTTGTCCTTTTTGCAGTTCATTTTTGTCCTGATTTTGATTTTCTTCCAATGGTTCCTATGAGCATTTGTTGTATTTCAGTTGTTCTAGAATTATGTAAATATAATGGTATATCGATAAAAATATGTAAAAAATACTTGCCCCTCGGTGATTCATGGTTAAAAGAGGTAACAAAGATATCAAAATAACTAAGCTATTGAAGCTATACCTAATGCACTATCTGAATGTTATGATTAATTTTTTCTTGGTCAATATGCGGCTTTCACAAAGGGATTCATGATTCCTTCGTTGAATTTCTCAAGATATTCAGTGATGCTTTGCTCAATGATTGAATATGCATCGTCATTTGCTCGGCTTAGAACATGTAAGATGCATGTGTAACCTCTTTCTATTGTGCTACTTTGGCAGCCACATATGTAAGAAGTAGAAGTAGCTTATCGAGGCAATAATTGCTAATGGAACTTTATTTTATAGAAAGTTAGACATTTTATTATAAAGCTAAATGAAAATTTTGAATTAGCTAAGGGTGTTGTATAACATATATCTATATATGGGTAGTCTCATTCGTGCTATGAATTCACTTTTTTTTTTTTTAAATCACCCTGAGTCTACATTGTCTTTGCTATTCGATTTACATTTGTGTCATAATCCACCTTCTCCTTAAGTTGTTGAATAGAGCAATGTAGAAAGCTACAATTATTTTTATTCAGTCTTGCATCTAATTGTCGTATTCTACCTTATTTCGGTTCTATTGTGTTATTTTTGTGGCCGCACCATGTGCAACATGTGGTCTAATTATATATGTTCTAATAAATTAATTAGTATTGGTCATGTATTTAGATGGATCTTTACTTTGGTTAGACTTTGATAGTTTTTATGCTCTATAGTGATACTTCGGTTCTCATTTACTGCTGCATTTTAGATAGTTTGGGTTAAACTCATGCTAAGGATGATAATGCCCTTTGATAACTAAAATATTGTAAATAAATCTCAAAGACAATTATACTATCAGATTCTACATAAAAAGTAGGCCTTTTGTTGAGAGTTGTAGCCTAGAACTGAATCTAAATATCCATCAACTACTATTGTCAATCTCATGAGCCCCATATGGTCCTTATGAAGTAACCTATATGATAGAGAAGATTATGGTGGATTTCTAGCAGTAAAGGTAATTTTTTTTGTGAGATCTTGTTCAAAAATAATTCATGTAGGGTGTTAAAATGTTGGGGAATGGATACAAATGAATCAGGGACACAAAGGTCCCTTGTTACGTGGCCTGTTTCACATAGTTAATATCCACCAATCTTATTTAACACATGGTAATCTATCAAAAAAAGTTTAAACTTGTGGAATATATGGAAAGGAATAGCCACATGTACCAATTTTTTGGTGGCTCACTGCTTTGGAACATTTAATCTAAAAATGGACGTCATACTCAACAAGGAGTTATTGTTAATTAATTGTGATGGAACAACTTGAACATCATAAAGAAGAAGAGGATTTGGTGGACAACATTAAAAAGAGAGGAGTCTTAGTTGTTTTGGAGACAAAATAAAACACATCAATAAAATCAAATAGAAATTTGTGTGGGGTTGTCTTTATGGTGCCCTAGACTTCACTTGTGATTACATCTGTATGTTGTTGTTGTTGTCTATTTAGTGCATGTAGAATATAACATAGTGGTGTAATATAAGAAAAATCATTATTACATTTCAGCGATTTTGAAATATATAATGCAACTTATTGGGGTATATAATACACCAACAGAGAGCATTCAGTTACCAAACACAACATTCAGAAGTGTACTAGCTCAGTCAGTTTTCTTGGTGCTATTTAGTAGTAATTTTCAATATTTTTTGGATTAATTTCGCCCAAAGCAAAAAGTTATGTGATTCTTGCGAGTTTTATTTTTTGCTCTGCCATTAAAGTACCTTTGTCTTGAATATTATATATGATTGCATAAATTGGAAAATTAGAGAGATGATGCCTTAAGGTTATAATGCTCATTTTCTTTTTGGACAGATGTAGTATTTTCTCATAGGCTTACATCATATCATTGTAAAATAGCTTTAATAAAAAATATTTATTTATATTGAAACTAACTAACACAAGTATAATATGCTTCACATTTCCAACATATCAAGTAGTTTGGTTCTGCCAAGACAACTAAAAAGAGTGCCAAACAAGTATGAATATTTGTTAGTGCTAATAGCCCAGGTACGTTCTTTGCAGTCTCTATACCTCAAAAAAATTATATATATATATATATTTTTTGAAGATTTCATTGTCACAAAATTTCTCTTTTCAGTACAAACAAAGGAGAATGTGTCTTAGGTGAAATATTACACAAAGCTTTATCCATGATATTTTAACGTTGAATGTCTTTGAAACTTAACTGTTGAACAAACATATTATAAATAGTTGTTGACAACCTACCAAAGGTGATTGGTGCGGTTTCAGACTTTACTTTTGTAATGTTATATCATTCTGTCATAGTTCAGACATTTCTTAGTTATTCAAAGTTTCAAGTACCATAATCTTATGTTGCTTGGACTCTTTAAAAATGTTAATGGGTACATGCTAATTTCTACAAATATAGTGTATTTTTAGAGAATTCGACATGGGTGCATCATCATAACTGAAGAGTCCGTACAACATGGCCACAATCAGTAAGTGCGGTGGAGTTTTTAGTTCATTCTGAATTTTGGCTTTGTTTCTTGAATCTAACTTGACTCTTTCAGCCGAGGTAGTTGAAATTATTTTAGATAAGTTGTTGGTCTAATGGTTAATGCAAAAAATAGTTGTAAGATGGATAAAGTAGTTCTAGCTTGACTAATTGGCTTGATATGTTTGTGCTGTCAGTGTGGTGTTATAGGTTTTGCTATGATTAACAAATATCGATATTTCACTATTGTAAAACATAAAATTATTTCAATATGGTCACAAAATTCTGATTGCTTGAAGTAATATAAGTTGAATCTGTGATTTTTTTTTGATGAAGTGAGATTACATTAAGGCATTCAGTAGATGCAAAGATATGGAAGGGGGATCTGAATTCTGGGATTTTAGTTTCAAATTTATATCTTAAGAAGTAACTGCAATTTTTTTAAAATAATCAAAATTTACTTTCAAATTTTTACTCAAAAGTAATGGTAGGTCATCATGTTGGCATGTATAAGCTCGGTAGACTATCACTAAGATTCACTCCTAGGCATACCCAAAACTATTATATTGGATTGAGTTCGCTGCCTCAACAAGTTCACCTATAGCAACTTCTTATTTTTTGCAAAATCGTTTTTTACTTGATCTGATCAATCAAGTATCAACACTTGTATATAAATTTGCCAACATTAACTTAATAACTGAATCTAATGTGTATTAAGTTCATTGATGTGTTTTTAAGGAAGATTATGTGTATTACTACTGACAACTTGAGGAACACTAGATTATGTGCTTCTAAAGGTGCTCATTAGTTTGTCATATAAGTTGTTTCATTTCATATCCTCCGAGCAATAACTTCCATTTCTGATTTGCTTTTTGTTAATGGTGTAATCTTTTTTATACTTATGCATGGTTATCTGCCTTATGAAGAAGTCAAATCTCATGTCATTATATAAGGAAGTGTGCCTATTTGTTATCGGTCATTCCAAAATGCAATTTGTATCATACATTTTCCTTGGAAGAGAATTTTAGGTAAGTGAGTATTATTGACAAAACTCTACGAATGACACATAATGAGGAATTGATTTAATTGTAGGTACATAAAGCTGAATTTGCATGTCCATCATAATTTTCTTCTAATGCAAAGAAACGAATCAAAGAAACCTTGGATTTAGATTTAATGACGGTATGTATATCACACTATCTCCTTCTCCAAGACAAAAGAGAAATAGAGCAGAAAGTTAACTGGTGTAATGTATTTATATATAATAGATGTGTTTAGTTGGCTCTTTATCTGCACTTGAATTTAGCTTCTCATTCATTACCAAAATACGATTTGATGGCAGCATATATTTGCATTAGAAAGCCACAGGTTTCTATACCTGATCTGGATGCACAAATTTATATGCAATTTCCTTCGCAAGCGGATTGATTGGAGTAATATGACTCTACATATGGCTGAAAACATTTATAATATACATGTGTGCGTCTTTAAAGTTGAAAGTGAGTTTCGGTATGCACACATTTATTTTACTGCTATAATTTGACCTTACCTGATTATGTGAAAAATGTAAAGTTGAATGTGAGACTTAATTGTATTTTCATTGGAATTGATGTTGTGAAGTTTGTTAATGTTGCATTAACTTTTTATGGCATTTACTTTGATCTTTGAGCGAGAAAGTCTTACACATGTAATTTCCATTCACTTTGAAAATGAGGAAGAAAACAAGGTTTTCTATGATGAGCTTGAGCTTGCACAAGGGAAGACAAACGTGGTTGTTCAAGGTCTGTTTGGAGAGGTCTATTGCTTCAAAAGTTAATCTTGAATTTTAATTGAGATGGTAACAAAACTTGCTTTTGGAGTAGGTTGACCCTTGATGATGTAGCATAGAATAAATTGTCAATTCTTAAAGAATAGCGACGAAGTGTGATTTACAAGTAGATTTTATGTAGTGCATTCAATATCTATGTAATAAAATAATAATCGATTGCCTTCTTATTATGTATATGTTTGATAAGCTTTGAATTTGGATACTACATTGTGAATGTTTGACCAATTTACTATTGCACTAATTGTTGAAACTTGAAAGAAAAATGATGGTGCATCTCGCTTGTTTCTTATTTGATGTGGATTCTTTTTTTGTTCAAGCTAAGAAATGTGATCCATTATTAAATGTTGGATATTGTGTTTTTGAAATTACAGTTATTTAAAATATTTTTTGCTGCGTTGGTTCTCAAACATATTTCATAGGTAGATCAAACACAATTAAAATTATATCAGAGTTTTAAATGTTGGGCCGTGCTTAGCACGAGCAAGAACCATCAAGTTATATAGAAACATGAAGAGGAGGACGACCAATGGCAAGTTTGTAAATATGTTCATTTTCAAGGGTAATATAATCGTCATACTTAGATTTTTTAGCAAACCACATACTCTATCTTTCTTTTCCCTTCTAGAGCTTTCTCTCTCTTTCCCCTCACTTCTATATTAAATAATAAATAATAAAATTAGAATGAGATGACTTAAGCAAAGAAATAGGCATAGTGCTCTTCTTCTCTATCTCCATGATGCTCGAGTTGGGTAATTGTTGGTATTTACTATCAAGATGAGCTCGGAAGCCTATGCACTTGCCAGATTAGGATTAATTTTTTGAAATTTTTAAGGGATATGGCTGAGGTGTTTGACAAATATTCAAAGAGAAAAAGATAGATTCCATCACCAACAATCCTTGTGTTTGGTAAGCTTTCAATCATCTTTCACTATATTTATTTAGGAAAAAGGGTTTGATATACCCCTCAACTTTGCTATTTGGAGTTGATATGCCCCTTGTTATGAAAGTGGCTCATATATACCCTTACCGTTATACAAACGTCTCACATATACCCCTACCGTTACAAAATGAGCTCACATATACCCTTAATTTAACGGAAGTGAAAAAAATAGTTTTAAATTTATGTTTTTGACTTTTAAATTTTTTTAAAAAAATCATGTAGGGGTATATATGATTCTTCTAGCGAATTTCAAGGTATATTTTAATCTTTTTTATACACAAGTTATTTTTTGACGTCTTTGATTATCATTTTTTGAGTTTCTTATTCTTATTTTATTTTTTTCTTTCGTTCCTTAGTGTAAAGAGAAAAATTTAAAAATAATTTTTTTGTGGCTATATTATAATTTAAACTATTTTTTTGACTATATTGTTATTTAGTTTTTGTATTGAAAAAAATTTGGTTCATCTATAATAAAGTTTACAAGAAAATTAGTGAACCATAAATAAATTTGACCATCAAAGTAATAACTTTAAATTAGTCGTTGAAACAAAAAAAGTCAAACAAAATTATGTGTCAGGAGGATTAAATATACTCATCTGGGATTATATTTTTTAAAAATAATAATAATAAAATTCTTAAATTAAAATTAATTTTTCACTTCCGTTAGAGGAAAAGGGTATATGTGAGTCATTTGTATAGCAACAGGGCATATATGAGCCACTTTCATAATGAAGGTGTATCAGCTCTAAATGATAAAGTTGAGGGGTGTATCAACTCTAAAGGGCATATATCAGGCACTTTTCCATTTATTTATTCCAATTTTTATCATTTCCATTCCCTTTTGTATGATGAACTCAAGTTCAATCTCTGAAATAAGTGTATGTAGATTCTTCTATTTCAATACTCTGTTTAGTAGTTGTTATCCTTTTGGGTATATGTATGTGTTCGTTTATAAAAGTTAGTACTTCCTTTCATTTGTCCCCACAATCGAATAACATACCTTTTTGAAGGTTCCAATTCCAGTGGAGTTATAAAAACACTATAGGTAAAATAAATAAATTTGCTCAAGGTTGGTGGGTAGAATTATCAGATACTTGTGTTGGTGCATTGTCGAGGTTAGTGCAAGGTGGTTCGGACACTGGCAATTGGAGAACACTCTGGAGAGTTTTGTCATATCTTCCACTCCACAGGCATTCAGATTTCTCATAAGAATAATATTACGTGAGGTATTGCTTTTGTTCTAAGCTACAATCCTATCCCTACCTAATAAAGAATGAGAGAATGATCAGACCAATAAAGTCTCTAGCAACTGGATATGTAGGATGAGGCAACACTCTGGATCCTCCTTACTTTCCAAATGAATAAATCAGAAAAAGGCTTAATTCTCTATTTTCGGGTAGGGGTGAAAGTCATAAGAGAAAATTACCCTATCGGTAAGAAAGATGGGAGAAAAGTGTTGTCATCTATCATTCTTCTCATCTTCAGTTTTTATTTGTAGCGAGATTTGATAAAGTATGCATATGTAATTTTCTGTTGAAGAATATTTGACGTTCACCACTTGTTTGTAAAAATGTCTTAACTAGAAAAATTATATTTATGTTTTCATTGTTAAGTAAAATTTGAATTTTCTGTACTTATTTTAAATTCCTTGAATGTTTAGAATTGTACGATAGACTTGGTGCTGTCACATTGCCTCATTGGTGAATGGTACCACTTCTCATGTTAAAATGTATTGAGCTTTTTGCTATTCCTCGTGTATTTCTTTTTATTTGCTCATGTTTTTGTTTCACTTATGATTTTAAAGATTCATTTTTCCCAATTTTTGCATAAATAACTAAGGGATAGGACACAAGTATCCCCTAGATTATGACTGAAACCCAGAGACACACCTAAACTTAACTAGGGTCCTATTACCCCCTTTAACTAATTTAAAATGAAATAAATACACTATAAACACTGACATGGCATAGAGGTGTGCACACTCTCCTGAAAGGCAAGTGATGAGTGCACAAATTGGACACGTGTCATTTTTTATTGATAATATTATAATTAGTTAGTACACATATTTATGATATTAAAACTTATATATATTTAATTGTTTTTATTTCTTTCTTCGTAAAAAAAATATTTTAATTTCTTTTCACTTTAAACTTTTTTTAATTAATTTATTATATTTTCACTTTTAATTATTTTTAAAATATTACGTCTTTTTAAGAAAAAATTAATTTAAAGTGTCCAAAATAAGTGAAAAAATCTGTCACGCCCCGAGCCTACACCCTGGGCGGGACTGGCACTCGAAAGCCATTGTTGTCCTCAAGCGAACCCTTTGCTTGACTTACTTACTCAACGAAGACTTAAACATAAGAGATGTAACTCATGCAATACTTAAAAGATAATAACTTAGCCAAAGATGGCAACTCAAGTCTTAAACATATACAACTGAAATGAATAAGACTAAAGAACTAATACTATATGTCTAAGAAGCCTCTAAAATAAAGAGGGATGTCGGGACAGGACCCTCGATCGTCCTAACATTTGAAAACTAGAAAGTAGATGATAAAAGAATCCTCCGGGATGCAAGGAGGCTCACCAATAGACTCTGAGTGCTGAACCTGATCAACGAGGCGCTAGATGCTGATCCTGGTTACCTGCGTCTGCATCATAAGATGATGCAGGCCAACTGGCATCAGTACATTCAATGTACGAGTATGCGAGTTGGAATGCTAAACAAATACATAGGCTTGAAAAGATTCTGAAAGAAACACTTACCTTGGCTCTTCTCAACTCATGAATAAACTCAACTCAAAATAAAGCAATGAAACACATTCAATATATGAAAAGCTTTATAAAATAGTAAAAGCAACTTAGTTCGTTAAATAAAATGCATTAACAAACTCAACTTTACTCATATACAAAGTAATATAGTTTCTGTGGGAGTTTCTCTAATCGACAACCACCACTATGAGCCTAAGTGGTGATACAACGTCTTGCCCACGCTGCCAGAACTGTCCTATACTTCGTCATCATATAGAACTACTTAACTTAGTGGATCCCCTAGCTTATGCTAAAAGTATCTTAAGGAGTCATCTAAAAAGTATGATCCTTTACTACCCATGATGGTTACATGGTTTATGGAGACTTGAGTTAATATGAACTCGCATCCCCATATCGGTGCTCAATACTACTCCCAAAAATATACTTAGCTCATATGTTTTTAAAACAAACTTGTTTCTTTGGTTTGAGATAATTACTCAAAACTTAGCTTAAAAACTCTCTTGGAATAAATGTTCCCTTTCTTGCTCTAATGTGAAAACATTTATAATCTGTTTGGGAATACTTAGTTCCTTTATAGCTTTTTGAGAAATGAACTCAACTCTTTACTATTTGCTTAATTTTAAACTTAAGTCTTAAAACAAAGTTAAAATGTTTGTGAACGACTTTGGAAAACTTTATGAACTTCTTTTGACTTACTTCTTAACTTTTAGACTTGACTCTTAACTTCTTGACTTAGCTCTTAACTTTCCTTGAATTGAATTATGGATTCAAGGTTAGGATTCGTGTTTCTGGTTGATTTCTATGTGTTTAGAAGTCATTTGAAGTAGTTAGAATCAATAGGAAGTGTTAGAACACTTTAGAAGGACTTAAATGGATTGAATGATGAAAAATTGGGTGAAAAATGCCGATCCGGGCGCATCCGGGGCGCGCAGCGCCAGGCCCCAACTTACTGGGGCTCATTTTGGGCGCACTGCAGGCGCACCGCCCCAGACCCCCTGGCGCAGATGGGGAGCGCCGCGCCTGACCCTCCCCAGGTATGCCTGACGAATTTTTCAACTCGTTTTTCTGATCCTAAATCGTTTTAACCCGATTCTTTTTCTCAATTTCACTTTAAATTCATGTACCCAAGTCATATATCCAAGGATCTAACTCGGAGAACTCAAGAAACAACACTTTAACATCAAGAAACTCCTAGATCTCAACTCATGTTCAAGAACGCAAGCAATTCAAGAACATTCAAATTCCAATCTTTTTAGAATGAATTCGAGCTGAATCAAACATGCTTGGCACGTAGGTGAACAACCCCAATGTTATGAAAGGCTCACATACCTTGTAGGATCAAATCCTTGAAGAAATCCACAATCAATTCCTTACAAAGACGACGAATCTTGCTTTTTCCTTTTCTCTTTTCTCTTGCGTTCTTTCTCCAAAAACCCTAACTCTATTTTTTGAAAGCATAAACTGACTAAGGTTACCAAAAACGAATTAAAATAAAAGGGTAAGGAAAAGACCAAACTACCCTTCTAAAATCCGGATTGGACATTTCCTTATTCGAACATCCCAACTTCCAAAGGGCATAACTTGATCATACGAACTTGGAATCGCGTAAACTCGACGGCGTTGGAAAGATTATTCCAAGAGATTTCCAACCATATCTGGAAGCACACCTAACTTATCCTGATCTAGAAGTTATGGTCGTTTGAAGTTGACAAAGAACTCATTTTTAGCTTAACTTGGACAAGTTTCTAGATTTCAATTCTTTCCAAAAATCACTATTTCCAATTCTTAGCTTCTTCCTAGTTATTTTAAATTGCGAGATTTTACAATATCTCCCCCTTGGGAACATTTGTCCTCGAATGAGATTACTCTTACTAGGCTAAGGGTGGTAACATCAAGTTCAAGCACTCCAAGCAAATGCAAACAACAACATGCTCACTCATAATTTAAAGAGTACTAAGAAGAGAATTAGTACATTGGTCCGCACTTTCTTCGGATTCAAAGAGATGTAGATATCTCTTCTTTATATCCTCCTCAGCTTCCTAAGTAGCTTCCTCAACAAATTGGTTCCTCCAAAGGACTTTGACTGATGTTATTTCTTTTGTTCTCAACTTGCGAACTTGGCGATCTAGGATCTGAACCGGAATCTCCTCATAAGATAAGCTATCCTTGATTCCAATATCTTTAGTTGGTATGATCAATGATGGATCACCCATGCACTTCTTCAACAGAAACACCGGATGAACCGCGACTAACTCTTGTGGTAGCTCCAATGCATAAGCTACTTTGCCAATCCTTTTGGATATTCGGTAAGGTCCAATATACTGGGGACTAAGTTTTCCCTTCTTACCAAACCTCATAACACCCTTCATGGGTGAAACTTTTAGATATATCCAATCATCTACTTCAAACTCTAACTCCCTTCTCCTAACATCATTGTAGGATTTTCGACGACTCTGTGCCGTTTTCAACCTCTATTGAATCACTTTCACCTTCTCCATAGCTTGATGAACTAAGTCTGGTCCTATCAACCCTACTTCACCAACTTCAAACTATCCAATAGGAGATCTACATCTTCTCCCATAAAGAGCTTCATAAGGAGCCATTTGGATGCTAGAGTGGTAACTATTGTTGTAAGCAAACTCAATGAGAGGTAGGTGATCATCCCAAAACCTTTGAAATAGATCATGCACGCCCTCAACATATCCTCTAAGGTATGAATAATGCGCTTTTCTTGCCCATCTGTTTGAGGATGAAAGGCAGTACTTAAGTTCACCTTTGAACCTAAGCCTTTCTTAAAGGATTTCCAAAATTGTGCACCTCTATCTGAAATAATGGAGACTCGGACTCCATGAAGTCTTACCACTTCCTGAATATATAACCTGGCATAATCTTCTACTGAATGGGTAGTCTTTACAGGCAGAAAATGGGATGATTTTGTCATCCTATCGACAATTACCCAAATAGAATCATGCTGCCTCCGAGACCTTGGCAAATCTGTGATGAAGTCCATATTAATCATCTCCCACTTCCATTGTAGAAGTTCTATATTCTGAGCCAAACCACCGGGCCTTTGGAACTCTACTTTAAGTTGTTGGTAATTCGGGCACTTAGCGACAAATTCAGCAATGTCCTTCTTCATACTATTCCATCAATATATGTCACGACCCAGACCATCGTGATTGGCACCCACACTAACCCTTCGGTGGGAGAACCATTACTACAACCCAACCAAGCAACTTAACGAAAAACTAGGCATTTAAAGATACAAAAGACAGTTTTAAATAACTAAATTATTATTAAGGAACTAAACAAATGAACTAACACGAATGCGGAATGACAACCCCTAGAACCTGAAAGTCATTGTACCAAAACTCTACTAATGACAAGTCTAAGAACAAGGGGTACAACCCGAAAACTAAACAACACCTTAACAAATAGTCTAAGTCCGAAAAGAGTGGACTTAAACAAAAGAGAACTCAAGGCAGCCCGGAAGAAATAGCTCACCCTTGAATTTGAAACGGTCATTATCTTCTAAACGAGGTTTGTCAATAACCGCCAAAAGATGCCTTGTACTCAACAAAAATAAGAGCAAATGCAGTATCAGTACACAACCACAGTGTACTGGTAGGATCACGCGACTATCCCAATAAGTGAAACATATATAAGTAACCACAACATTATAAAACAGACATATACCAAACATATACAATATCATCATCATTAAGATCAACGAACAATTTCAAAATTCTCAACAATATACCATTCAATCATTTTGGAGCAACAAATAGTCTTTAAATATCAATCATCATTAGATATGAACGTAATCATCACAAGTATATACACATCACAATTCAATAGGTCCTCTCACGGAACCTAATTCAATGGTCCTCTCATGGAACCCAAACCCAAACCCAAACTGTTAGCTTGCCGGATTCAGAATAGCCGTTGGAATTGCAGAAGCTTTGAATTACCTACACAATGAATGTCGAAGGCCTGTTATTCACAGAGATGTCAATCATCAAACATTCTTCTCAATGATGATTTTGAACCACAGGTGTGCTTTTCAATCTAACAGATAAATCTGTGATTATCTTATGATTGATTTGAGTATATACATATATTTGATATTATCAGTAGGTAATTAGTACACCAGAAGTATCCTTAAAACTTGTGATCTTAAACATATCCGAACAATTGTATAGCTATAAGAACATGTTAGTAAAGATAACATACGAAAAATGTTGTGTTCTTACCCAATAAACAACAGTAAAACCAGCTACAGCAGAAATCGTGTTCTTCGGCACTTTCTTCCCATACTTTGGAATTGCAGTTGTAACTCTTGATTTGTTCCATTCCAACAACCTCAAAATAATCAATTCCTTCTAAGCATAAAACAAAAATTAGTAGAGAATAAGAAGGAATCTCGGCTGCTGAATATGGACTCATAAAATCTAATGGTGTTCATGACATACAGAGAGAACAAATCTAAAACCCCAACAGAACTTAAATCAAAGAAAATGGACTCATAAAATTGACCAATTTTTCCCACCATGTACTTCAATAATCAGACATTTTAGGTAATTCAATATGCAAATACATCTCAATGAAAGAGACCTTGGCTTTTGGAATGACCTTAACAATAACTTTATGACCCTTAAGTTCACCTTTCTTGACAATAGCAGAACAAGTATACCCAAAATGGCCTCTACCCACTTCCTCCCCAATTTCATACTTACTCACAAATTGCTTAGAAAATCCAAAACTCTTATCCAAGTTAACCCCCTCAGTTTCCTCTCCTTCAGGAATACATGCAGCATTAGGCTTAACACTACCATGCCGTCTCAACAGCAAAGCTTTAATATGCTTCGCTAGAGAAGGAGGAGGAAAAGGGCGTTTAAACAACCTCGCTAGAGTAGAGGTGATTTTTAGCTTTATTATCTTTCTGGGTTTCAGCGACATTTGGTGTTTCCGGTGGGGGAAAAATTTCTTGTGGGGAATAAGGATTGTGTCCTTGTCTATTGTTGTGTTGTACCCCGCATACTTAGTACATTCCAAGTACTAACGCATATTTTGCCTACATGATGTCACCATGTAGGGACCGGAGCTACTCTTGATCCTTCTCTTCGTTCACGTGGCTAGTACGGTGCTTATCCGAGTTGTTGGTGAGTCCTCAATGATTCGAGGGCTATGTTATGTTTCCTACTCCTATGTTTTGAGACTTTAGCTTGCAATTGTATTTTGACTATGAGGGGAGCCGGTAGAATGTCATGCCCCCGTCCTATCTATGTATGTAGAGGTGTGCGTTGGACAAGTATTTTGTAAATGAGCTTGACTCTTGTTCTATGATGTCATTTTGAAAGGGTTTGCCCTTAGTCCCTATTTCCCGTTAATTAATGTTGAATGTACTTCCGCGACCGATGAAGTGTGATGACAAGTTTGAGAGGCTTGTTTGGGGTTCCTTCGGGTTCCTTATTCGCCATGTCACGTCTAGGCCCTAGGCTTGGGTCGTGACAATGACAATTTAATCCCATAATTATGCCGAAACGTGGAAACCGATCCCATAATTGTGCCGGAACGTGGCCACCCGATCCAATAGTTGTGCCGGAACGTGGCAACCCAATCCAATAGTTGTGCCGGAACGTGGCAATCCGATCCCCAATCACACACCACAATCACAATCACAAGTACATCATCAAGATCATACAACAAGAGGTGATTCATGGCATACAATTATTCAATTATCCTCAATTACGATTAGGGTGATCAATAATGCAACATCTGCATACATACATGCATTATAACGAAGCAATTACAAACATATATCACACCAACATGAAAATCACAACTATCACATACCTCGAATCCAAGCTTGAATCCCCTAAGGCACTTGAATCTTCCCTTTCCGGATTCTTTTCGCTTGTTCTAGGTCTACAACAATTAATAAACGCAAGGAGCAACAATCAAAGGTCTAATTATTATGATTATAACAAACCCAATAACCCTAGACCAACCCAAGATCCTAATACCCAAATTAGGGTTTTTTCCACCATAATTATTAGATCAAAACCCTTTCTCATCGATAATAACCCAAGAAAATAGGTTCTACGGATCAAAAAATGGATTTGGGGTGTTAAAACCTTACCTTTAGCCTCAAGAATGGTGAAAAACTTTCAAGAACTCATCTGGAGTCGCCTCCTTAGCCCTAAAAGTTGAAAAATACCAAATATGGTCATTTAGGGGTTTATTAGTGACTTTAAGTCGCGTGTGGCCCGCTACAGCGGACCCATTCCGCTACAGCACCCAAAATCCTGCTCCAGCGGTCTCGACGGAGACAGAATGTACTCATTCACGAAAAGATCATTTTCGGGAGTTCTACTCACCGAATTTGATTCCGTAAAGTTGTACATGTTCCTTATCGTCTTAGCTATCCACTCATGTAATGAAATTCACAATTAGATCTTTCATTCATTACTAGATTTCCCTACACCTTAATGCTTTCGATTTCATCCAAATCTGGACTAGGTTGGGAAATTCCAAGTTACTACCAAAAAGTTTTCTGGCCCCAATTCTTTCTTCATTGACTTTTCCATAACGACGGAATCAGGTCGTTACAATAGATACCAATTTACCCATCACTCGTCCCCGAGTGATCAACTAGGAAAGACTTGGGTAAAATAAAGGTAGAGTAGTATCTGAAATGTCGAATTACTAGGGATACTTGTGTCGCATGCACTTCTTACTGAATCTCATTACCCCCTAAGGGTTTCATATCTCCAACCTCAAACCAACCAATTTAATACCTACACATCCTCCCTTACCATGCATCAATGAAGTCATCTCAACATTCGAGCGATAAATATTGGTGTATGTAACTTAACTAATCAACAAAACGAATCTCAATAACCACCAAAGTTGATTGTGCACATGTCTGCAACATGTTATCAAGGACTTGACACAATTATCAGGACTAATCCTTTCTCACATAACCATGATAAAATCCAAAATCAAAACTTGCCACAATTAGAGGTGAACCTAAACCCATCAACACACGCTCATAATACCCAAACAATCATAGTTCTTATCAACATCTCCATCTCACAACATAAATTTCTATAAGCTTAAGTTACACAAATTTCAATCTTTAGACATCAGATACTCCTTGAGAGATATGTCCAACCATACAAACCATCCAACAACACTATCGAAATGCTAGATTTAGTAATTGTAGATTACCTCTTAAGAACAGAAGAATTTGATTCAATGATCCCCACATTCAACCACACATAAACGATACATGAACTCGACGACAAGATGAATATTAAGATTTTTGGACAACCATAATTACGTAAGGTAGCTCTTCTATAAATTCTCCTAAGCAAGGTGGTACAAGCAGAACAATTAAAATACTTTAACAACTCCAAGTCCATACCACATAAGTCATCTGAATAACCAATTCTTCCCAATCATCCCACTCATCCAAGAGAACATCACATTATCGGTACGCTTGATCCACCACTAGGGATCCATTCACCGAATAAAAATACGCGTGACCATAGCTAGTTTATCACACTCACAACCATGTACAAAACGAAATAGATGGTCACATAAGAACTCATCGAATAACACGAAAGGTTTTCCTTTGAAGAGTTGATATCAACTATTTCCATTCACGTGACTTTACATACTCTTCATATCTTTCCATTGAAGCTAACACTCTAAATACTAACCACCATCATGGACACTCCGACCATTTACCTTACTCTAAGCCAACACTTTTAGAATGAAATCCTTCCTTAGATACTTTAACAATCAAAAGTAAGAAACTTTACAAATCAACCAAGTGAAAGTCTTTTCAAATGCTCAATACTTAATACACGTAACCATTCCATACCTTGCCAAAATATATCACCACAAATGTAGATTTTCAAAGAAAATCCTGAATAGTAAATTCAACCGTCTAACACAATTCCCTTATACATCAACATTATCTCATACCTCAAAGATTTTTATGAATTCATGGATCTTTGCTTATCTTTGATAACATCCCCATCAATCTTACAATATCTTTTCGCTAAAATTTCAATCATACTCATTTCAAAACTCAAAACAAAACAAAAGCAATTATCATCACATTCGAGCTAGTGTTTGTACACTCATCTCTCAAGTCTTTTTCAATAGTTTATAACCAATCTGATGGACTTGTAACACCAATACCATATCCAAAACAAAACGAATGAAATCACACGTCTCAAAACTCAATTATTTACCCCTTTAAAGATATCTCTTTAGCCTTTGCAATCGGTACAATATTCTTGCTCTCGCCTCTCTCTAAAGGCTGCACTCATCCCACTATTTTTCATCATTTTTTACTCTAGCTCTTTTAAGTTCTATTCGAGTGATGTTCCGCCATCTCTTAAAACTTTCCATACGACCACGTTATTCACCAAATATTAGAAAACCACAACCTTAGATACTCGCAAGTCATAATTACTACACCAAATTCGCTTAGCCACAATCTTATTATATAGTTGCATCTCGTCACCATCTACTACGAACTCTTATTACCATTATGCTCAGTCATCCCTGACTATCGCTACAAGTCATCATTTTCATCGACATAACACTCAAACTCAGGTACGCTCATCAAATTCAAAGGACTAACACAATTTTTGTATGCACTTTTAAAAATCTTTCATCCCCTTCACCCAAGTATACTCAATGGGACTTTCTTTATCCATAAGCTTGTCATTTTGGTATTAATCCACTCCCTTATGGCTTAAGATAAAATCACCAATCCTCATACTACCCTTCTTCTTCTTAACAAACAAGACAGGAGCACCCATGGGGAAGCACTAAGGCGGATGAATCCTTTATCAAGAAGCCCTTGGAATTGAGTTTTAAGCGCTCTCAATTCTAAAACCACAGGAATAGACTCAATAGAGGGGGGATTCGATCTCAACATCCCAAATATGAGCCAATTAAGCCCAACAATCTTGCCCTACTAGTTTCCTAGCCCGAATAAAGAATATGATCTTAGCTAACTTAGACTTGTACACCCCTTCCCACTCTAACCTTTCCCTACCGGGGATCTCTAGAGTTATTGTCTTGGCATTACAATGAAGCCCGGTATAATAAGGGGACAACCAAGTCATGCCTAAGATTATATCGAGTCAGTCATATCCAGCATGACCAAATTTGAAAATCTACAACACAACAGGACAAAAACGATATACATAGGTGACTATGACTGACTTCTCAACTAGGGTAGAAACATGGATGGGGGCATCAAGTATATCACAATTCACATCAAATCCCAAGGCAATTGAACTGACACATATGAATAAGTAGAACCCATATCACACAACACACTAGTTGTCTGGTCACAAACAAGCATAGTACATATGACCCCTACATCAGACACCTCAGCCTCGGTCTTGCTCGAGAAAACATAAAACTGAGCCCTGTCAGCTTGACGGGCAACCTCGTCATATGCCCAAGTTCTCCACAATTTTAACACACTTCATAACTTATATTCGATTATTGAACACTAAGGTACAATTCGGGGTCCATATTATGACAGGAAAAACTGGCGAGGTTCTGCCTCCCTTCGTCCCGCTCTAGTGGGATAAATCCCACTGTAGCGACACTGCTCCAGCGGGAACAATCTCGCTGTAGCAGCTCTGACGGGACTAGAACCCAAGTCAATTTTTTTTTTGGGGTTTTTCTCTTTTCTAATTTCCACCAAGGTTCCCAACTTCACTTAGCACCTTGGAATAATCCCCATAGCTAGGACAAATCATTAGTTACCCCGAGTCAATCTTCACGACACACGCTCCACAGTTTCCCTTACGTTACATTCAACACTACAACTCACTCATTCCCAGGATACACCCAGACACTCACATGATTCTTAGTCAAGACCTTCCTTTCACAACGAGTTTCACGATACTCAAGTATTTACGACTTGCATAATTTCAAAGACCAGGCCAACATATTGTACATATCAAAGCTTAGACACACCTTTATTGTGCACATAATCACCTCATCACATTCAAGCAATACAACTTCACATTAGCAATTAATTCAGACAACCAAAAGCACACATTCAAAGTTTCCAAGATGCAATTCACAAATAAGTCCAAATTCTTAATTAATTATTTCGTTCCATGGATGACCCTTCCTGATCATACATGCATTCACACCACCCCTAGGGCCAGATACCAATTGGAACTTTCTCAGTTTCCAATTTGCTTTGCTTGTGTCCCTTCAGCCGGGACTACGACGTCTATTTCACTCCGTTGAGATACCAATTGGAATCGGGAGATACCAATTGGACTCAACTCATACCACAAGCGACAATAGTGGCTAGCGAGCCCCACAAAACTTCTAATTTCAATCACAGAACTTGGTCGGACCCAATTCTTAACCGCCTCAATCTTTAACTGATGGTAACCAGACCTTAAATTAATCTTAGAGAAAATCGATGCACCTTGCAATTGGTCAACAAGGTCATCTATCCTAGGCAATGGATACTTGTTCTGTATGGTGACCCTATTCAACTGTCGGTGGTCTATACACATCCTCTTTTGCTAGCGATGGTGTTACCAGTTTTCTTGCTCTAGTTCGAACCGTAGAGTGAAAGAGGAAAGATACCAATTTGTATCACCCAGATACCAATTGGATTCAAGTCATAACACGAAAGAGTAGAAAGAAGTCAGTATTTATCTAAAGTCCTATAGCCTCACGAAGAAAAGTACGGACGTCATCGTACTGTTCCGCTAGACTCTACTAGACTCATTTTGGTACAATGAGATCAACGAACCTAGGCTTTGATACCAACTTGTCACGACCCAGACCAACGTAATTGGCACCCACACTAACCCTACGGTGGGAGAACCATTACTACAACCCAACCAAGCAACTTAACGAAAAACTAGGCATTTAAAGATACAAAAGCAGTTTTAAATAACTAAATTATTTATTAAGGAACTAAACAAATGAACTAACACGAATGCAGAAATACAACCCCTAGAACCTGAAAGTCATTGTACCAAAACTCTACTAACGATAAGTCTAAGAACAAGGGGTACAACCCGAAAACTAAACAACACCTTAACAAATAATCTGAATCCGAAAAGAGTGGACTCAAACAAAAGAGAACTCAAGGCAGCCTGGAAGAACTATCTCACCCTTGAATTCGAAACGTTCATTGATCTTCTAAACGAAGTTTGTCAATAGCCGCCGGAAGATGCCCTGTACTCAACAAAAATAAGAGCAAGTGCAGTATCAGTACACAACCACAATGTACTGGTAGGATCACGCGGCTATCCTAATAAGTGAAACATATATAAGTAACCACAACATTATAAAACATGCATATACCAAACATATACAATATCATCATTATTAAATATGAACGTAATCATCACAAGTATATACACA
>NW_006239093.1:232024-265475 GCF_000226075.1 Solanum tuberosum | reverse complement strand
AATGGTCCTCTCACGAAACCCAATTCAATGGTCCTCTCATGGAACCCAAACCCAAACCCAAACTGTTAGCTTGCCGAAACGTGGCAATCCGATCCCATAATTAGGCCGGAACGTGGCAATCGATCCCATAATTGTGCCGAATCGTGGCAACCTTATCTAATAGTTGTGCCGGAACGAGGCAACCTGAAAGCTCTTCTCACAAACCTCAAACCATTGAAACTTCATTGTTTTCTGAGTCAACTTGGTCAAAGGAGACGAAATAGATGAAAACCCCTCAACGAACCTTCTATAATAGCCATCCAATCCCAAGAAACTCCAAATATCAGTTGGAGATGTGGGTCTAGGCCAACTTTGCACTGCCTCTATCTTTTGGGTACCCACTCTAATTTCATCACCGGAAACTATGTGGCCCAAGAACGCCACAGAGTCAAGCCAAAACACACATTTAGAGAACTTAGTATCTAACTCCTTATCTTTCAAAGTCTGAAGAACTATTCTGAGATGGCTAGCATGATCTTCTTCATTCCTTGAATAAATTAGTATGTCATCAATGAAGACGATAACAAACATATCTAAATAAGGTTTGAAGACTCTATTCATAAGATCCATGAATATTGCAGGCGCATTGGTCAACCCAAAAGACATGACCAAAAACTCATAATGACCAAATCGGGTTTTGAAAACTGTCTTCGGAATTTCACTTTCCCTCACTCTTAACTAATGGTAGCCATGAGGTCTATTTTCAAAAAATAGGTGGCACCCTGAAGTTGAGCGAAAAGATCATCAATCCTTGGGAGAGGATATTTGTTCTTGATGGTAACCTTGTTTACATGACGGTAATCTATACACATCCTAACGGAACCATCTTTTATCCTCACAAATAAGACCGGAGCGCCCCAAGGTGAGATACTTGGTCGAATAAAACCCTTATCTAGGAGATCTTTCAACTGCTCCTTCAACTCCTTTAACTCTGCTGGTGCCATTCTATATGGCGGAATAGATATGTTACGAGTATCTCGAAGAATATCTATACCGAAGTCTATTTCTCTCTCAGGAGGGACTCCAGGAAGATCATCAAGAAAGACTTTTGGGAACTCTTTTACTATAGGATCTGACTGGATGGGAGGTATCTCAACACTTGAGTCATTAACTTGGACTAAGTGATAGCACACTCTTTGGAAACCCTAAACCCTAAATGAAAAGCTTTATAAAACAGTAAAAGCAACTTAGTTCGTTAAAGGAAATGCATTAACAAACTCAACTTTACTCATATACAAAGTGATATAGTTTCTGTGGGAGTTTCTCTAACCGACAACCACCACTATGAGCCTAAGTGGTGATACATCTTGCCCATGCTGCCAGAACTGTCCTATACTTTGCCATCATATAGAACTACTTAACTTAGTGGATCCACTAGCTTATGCTAAACGCATCTTAAGGAGTCATCTAAAAAGTATGATCCTTTACTACCCATGATGGCTACATGGTTTATGGAGACTTGAGTTAATATGAACTTACATCCCCATATCGGTGCTCAATACTACTCCCAAAAATAGACTTAGCTCATATGTTTTTAAAACAAACTTCTTTCTTTGGTTTGAGATAATTACTCAAAACTTAGCTTAAAAGCTCTCTTGGAATTGATGTTCCCTTTCTTGCTCAAATGTGAAAATAATTATAATCTCTTAGATTTTTGAGAAATGAACTCAACTCTTTACTCTTTGCTTAATTTGAAACTTAAGTCTTAAAACAAAGTTAAAATATTTGTGAAAGACTTTCGAAAACTTTATGAACTTTTTTTGACTTACTTCTTAACTTTTAGACTTGACTCTTAACTTCTTGACTTAGCTCTTCACTTTCCTTGAATTGAATTATGGATTCAAGGTTATGATTCGTGTTTATGGATGATTTCTAAGTGTTTAGAATCAATAGGAAGTGTTAGAACACTTTAGAAGGGCTTAAATGGACTGAATGATGAAAAACTAGGTGAAAACGCCGATCCGGGCACAACCAAGGGGCGCTGCGCCAGGCCCCAACTTACTGGGGCTCATTTTGGGTGCACTGCAGGCGCGTCGCCCCAGACCCCCTGGCGTAGATGGGGCGCGCCGCGCCTGACCCTCCCCAGGTATGTCTTACAAATTTTTCAACTCGTTTTTCTGATCCTAAATCTTTTTAACTCGATTTTTTTTCTCAATTTCACTTTAGATTCATGTACCCAAGTCATATACCCAAGGATCTAACTTGGAGAACTAAAGAAACAACACTTTAACATCAAGAAACTCCTAAATCTCAACTCATGTTCAAGAACGCTAGCAATTCAAGAACAACTATCAAGGACATTCAAACTCCAATATTTTTAGAATGAATTCACGCTGAATCAAACATGCTTGGCACATGGGTGAACAAACCCAAGTTTATGAAAAGCTCACATACCTTGTAGGATCAAATCCTTGAAGAAATTCACAATCAATTCCTTACAAAGACGACGAATCTTTCTTTTTCCTCTTCTCTTTTCTCTTGCGTTCTTTCTCCAAAAACCCTAACTCTGTTTTTCGAAATCGTATACTGACTAAGTTCAGTTTAGACCCCTAAGTAATTACCAAAAAGGAATTAACATAAAAGGGTAAGGAAAAGACCAAACAACCCTTCTAAAATCCGGATTGGACATTTCCTTATTTGATCAGCCAAACTTCCAAAGGGAATAAGTCGCTCATACGAACTCAGAATTGCGCAAACTTGGCGGCGTTGGAAAGCTTATTCCAATAGATTTTCAACCATATCTGGAAGCACATGCAACTCATTCTGAGATAGAAGTTATGACCGTTTGAAGTTGACAAGAAACTCATTTTTAACTTAAACAAGTTTCCAGATTTCAATTCTTTCCAAAAATCACTATTTCTAATTCTTAGCTTCTTCCTAGTTATTTCAAATTGCAAGATGTTACAAAATTAATGAATGTAGTTAAAAAAAAGTTTCGATACAGCCTAAAAAATGTGTATTAACTTAATTTAAATACAAGATAAAGAAAATAAGAATATTTATTTAGAAATTATCTTTTAATTAAAAAATTAAAAATAATAATAATAATAATATTTACACACGTGGTGGGTGAGTGTGTACAAACACAACCAACTTGGGTGGTTGAAGGTGCCACGTCAGCACAATAGGTGCACAAAAGTACAAAAAAATGAGCTCAGGGGGTAATAGGACCTTAGATAAGCTTAGGTGTGTCTCTGAGATTTCGGTTATAGTCTAGGGGCTACTTAATCCATTGCGAGCTCTCTTTGTTTTACACCTCTAGATTTTACTGCAAGTTATAGAAAGGGATATCGACGTTTAGACTCAATGAACACAGAGGCTGATCAAGGTAATGTATCTCAAATCTTCCTCCTCCTAATTGTCCTTATTTGAAAGAGAAAAAAAACTAATCTGATGACTATTTACTGCTAAAATAGGACTTGTGAATTTTGTTTAAAATTTGTGTATACTCTCTGATTGCTAAACTTCTTTTGACAATGGTGATGGACTGAATGATCCTATCTCCTTAATTTTTTGCCCTTTATGTATCTCTAGTGAGTGTTGCATGCATTCTTGTATACTAACTCATTTTTTATTAGTTAAGTATGATAATTGAAACATTTAGCTTTAGCCGATAATAGTTTGTTGGTTTTAATTTGAAAATTCATAGAGAAGTAGGTACTGCCAGAATAGTAGAGAAATTGATAGTATAGAAGCAGCTAGGTTCTATTGTTTTTTTCGTTATAACACACATGAAATTGGAAAAAGATTTGAATGTTGGCTAAATGTTGGTTAATATATGAAGTCTCGGAGGACCCGTCCTTTGCAATTGCAATAGCAAGAAGCCAATGACGTCTACAATGGGTTAGAGTCGGGCAATTTTGTGATGATTTTTTTTCTTGTGAAAATCCTCTCTGATTTTTATTTTTTATTTTTGAAAAAATCAACTTAATGAAATAGTTTAGGAATTGTTATATTGGTTGTATTTTTTGAGAGGATAACTATACTGCCTTTGTCTTATATCATATTTGGTATCATGTCTTTATGAATCACTTTCAAGTTTAGGGACTTACATATTTTGTCTAAGACTTATAAAAAGTGTTAAGTTGCTTATTACCATGTCAAATCACAATCAACAACAAGGATCAGCCTTAAAATAGGTATATATTTTGGCTTGGGTTGTAGTGTTTGTGAATGTTAAACAACTCAAAGTTCATTTGCTTTTTAATGATGCTTAAATTTCAAGTTTTTTTATTTTCCCCTACAAGGAATGACAATTCCATTTTGCGCGTCATATAAGTACGAGATTCCTTTATTTCCTTATGATCAAGTGAATTGTTAACTTACAGTCTGCATATGTGTCTAGCCTTTCATGGTTACTTTAGGTTTATCCTTTACTTGTGACTTTTTATTTTCATTTTCTGATTAAACATTTCACCTTTGCGTAATTTGAAAAGCTCTTCCTCTTATTATCAGTACTTTAATTTTGATAATTTAGCGCCGACAAATTGCGTTTTTGTTAGAATTCTACCCTCCTGAATTCTATACAGGAACACGTAATGACTACTTGTTCCTATTTGTTTGAAGCTTACCAATAAATAATTTCGTATAACAACTTGCTCAACACTTTGTATTATTTATAAACCTTCAAATAACACAACGATTACAAAGCTATGTAACCTAAGGAATTATAAACTCTAATTCCGAACTACCCAAGACAAAAAACCCCAGGTTTAAGTCTTCTATCGTTCTTCAAGTAATTCAACTTGTCAAACGAAACTTACTCACAAACACTTGATTGTATTCAAAAACTCTTGACTACAATCGTACAATATTTCTCTCAACTCGCAGCACTCCCCAAAATAAAAATCAAAACTCTCTCAACTCTTGATCGTGTTTTGATATTACTCTCAATGTAAGTGCGCAATTTTTCTGAAGAAAATAACCCCCTATTTATAGATCAGAATTCCAGTAAGTCCCTATTCGACTCAACTTTGTCTTTACCGCTACAAAGCCTTGTTGACCTCAACTTGGACTCCCATTTGTACTCGACCTCTTTCACAGAAACCTTACACATAGTAGTTTTGCTAATGTATGTAGTTTTCCTTATTGATTAAGAAACTTCCTTAACCTTGAATTCCTACTTCTATACGTTTTTGACAAAGCACTTTTGTATCACGTATGCACAACCTGTTCTGTTCACTTTGCCATTCTTCAAAACTTAGAGGCTTTAACAAATTCCCCCTTTTTGACTATGGCAAATTCTTTCCGCTTGCATCGAACAGGTAAACACCATATGCACACTTACTTCCCCCTTTTGACATTAGGCAAAAAAATCTGAAAATAAAGAGATATCCAGGCCACAAGCAATAACATCACAAGAAGCTATAAAAACAAACACACCAAATTGAGTCATTAGTAAAATCACAGATCAGAAACAAAAACCATTATCCACAAAAACAGAAATGTCTACTAAAGACTTGAAAAAGTGAGGACCCAAAACACAAGACATAGCACACTAAGCGGATATTTAGATAGATGGTGGTAAAGCAGAGGACGAGGAAGAGAAGTCTTTGGTTAGTAGTTCATAGAGGTGCTTCAGACGATCGGAATTAGATAATCTCTCAGTATTCAACGCAGCCTGAGTCTGAGCAAGCTCCTCTTTAAGCCTTGAATTTTCTTCAGCCAATCGATCATGCTTCAGACCATAATCAATGTGCAACTTATCTATTGCAGCAGCGTGAGAAACCTGTAGTGCAGTAATTTCCTCATTCTTAGCAGTCAACGAGGCTCTCAACCGTTGCTTAGGTGCATTTTCCCCTCTCTTTGTAGCAGGTATAGTTTCATGATTCACAACCCCTAATACATCCTTGATTGTCTGAATCTGCCACTCTCTAACAGGAACACAAAAATGTTCAAACACCATACCAAGCCAGAACCCATACGCCAGTCCACGTTCCTTTTATCAAACACACATAGACCATGTATATGACTGAGAATCAGGGCAGGTAAGTTAATTTGGATCTTAGATAGAAACAACTCCATAAGAGTAAGATCCAAATAATTTGCCTCCGTCCTTTTTTTCTTTCGAGGTAGTACTATTTTATGCACAACATCAAACAACAACCGATGCAGGGGTAGCATAGCTCCTTTATCAACTCTGGTATACTCATTCAGTGTAGGATCATTTGAGAATCGGTGACATATTTCAAGAGCAGAGATGTTACCCTCCAGAGGTGGCCAATTTTGCTTAATGTAGTGACCCCATCCATTATTTGGTACCCCGAGTATAGAGGATAAAATCTCAGCATTGAGGATGAACGAAACACCACAAACAGTACTTGAAATTGACATAGCAGACCCTGTCGCATTAAGGTAGAACTCTCTGGTTTCCTCTCTACCCATTCTACGCCTAAGGGTTCCTTGACTAAGTAGTTCAGTCCATCCTTGGGCTTGCACAAGAGCCAGTAATTCACTCATCTCGTCACCCCCAAATCCAGTAATTACCCTACCCCTAATCACACTTCTTTTCCTAAAGGATAGTGCCCTAGCAGAGTCAATTTCAACAATTTCTCTGGGACCAGATTCTTTTGGTTTAGATGTATTTCTTTTTCGTTTTCTACTCTTCTTGGGTTCAATAATGTCATCATCATCAATATCTATAGGATTAGAAGGAAGAACAAACTTACTTTGCACCAGGCGGGTAATCTTAGTCGACTTAGCAAGAAGCATTGCGTCCCGAGTACGCTGTACAGATCGAGTCACTCGAACCAAAGCCTTCACTGATGGGTTAGAAATAAGACTTTCATGAGCATCTGGAAGAATCATAGCAATGGGTCGACAAGAGTTTTGACGCAGTCGTGAACAAAGTCTTTTAGAAACCAGTTGGACCAACGGAATATCATCGTCATCGTCACAAGAAGAATGCGCTTGTTCCTTTGAGGATATTTGTTCCCCCTCACTACGTGCTATCGTTTTATCTCCTAAATCAGACCCCAAACTCGGGTTTCTTCTTTCCCCCTGAATTGATGCTTCTTCCATAAGAGGATATGCGAGATGGGTTATTCCGCAAGGGTCAATGAACATGACAGCAGGTAATTCAAAGAGGTTTTCTGGATTTTCAAAGGGAATAAGGTCAAGGTTTAAATTTGAGGGAGATGCCATGATTTTGAAAATAGGGTTTGATGAATTTAGGGAAGAGACCAATGAAGGAGAATGGGTTTGTGAAAAATAAAGAAGGTTTGAGAATGATTACAGGGAAGTGAAAGGATTTTTGGAGAAGAGGAACAAGTTGATTTGATGGAGAAGTCAGATTGATTTTTATTTTGGCGGTTTAAAAAAAATAATCCTTCTGACAGGTATTTAATGCGGGAACGAGTACCAGTGCACAAGTCTTAATATTTTGGTCTTACTTAAATAAGTATAGTATACATACCTTTTAGTGTAGGATGATGATTTTTGAAGTCCAAATTCTTGAGTTCCTAATTACCTGAGAATGATGAATTCGTTAGTTACAGTTCGTTATGAGTATTAAAAACTTTTAGCATAATAGTACATAATTAAGTGTCATAGTTTACTCACGTGAGCAGAGATACTCAGGTGATCTTCATCATTCCTAATTCCAACCCGTTCCTTTCAAAGTGTTCCCTTGCTAATGCTTTTGTGAAAATGTCTGCAATTTGTTGTTCAGTGGCACAAAAATTCATTAAAATTTGCCCCTTTTCTACATTGTCCCTTAGAAAGTGATGACAGATGTCTATATGTTTTGTTCTCTTATGTTGGACAGGATTCTTTGCAATGTTATTGCGCTTGTATTATCACAAAAAATTGGGACACACTCAACATGAAGCTCAAAGTCCCTAAGCTGTTGTTTAATCCACAATAATTGAGCACTACACGAGGCTGCTGCCACATACTCAGCTTCTGCGATGGATAATGCAACAAAGTTTTGTTTCTTTGATCCCCAGGAGATTAAACATGAACCAAGAAAGTGAGCCGTACCTGTAGTACTCTTTCTGTCTACAAGGTAACCAGCATAATTTGCATCGGCATACCCTACTAATTCAAAGTTACTTCCCTTTGGATACCATAGTCCCAAATCAATGGTTCCTTTTAAATATCTGAGAATTCTTTTAACAGCTTGGAGATGAGATTCTTTGGGACTAGTTTGAAATCGAGCACATAATCCCACACTGAACACAATATCTGGTCTGATGGCTGTAAGATACAAGAGAGACCCAATCATGCCTTTATACAGTTTTTGTTCCACAGCAGAACCCGTTCCTTCCAAGTCTAATTTTGTAGTTGTTGCTATTGGGGTATCAATTTGTTTAGCATCTTCCATGTTGAACCTTTTGAGTAGTTCTTTGGCATACTTTTGCTGATGAATGAAGGTATCTGATTGTGTTTGCTTTATTTGGAGCCCCAAGAAGTAGTTTAATTCGCCAATCATACTCATCTCAAACTCGTTGCTCTTAAGGTTGGCAAATTCGTTTGTGAGAGTCTTGTTTGTGGCTCATTTACATACACCTGTACTATCAGTAGGTCCTATCCTTTGTTTCTGAGAAAAAGGGTGTTGTCAATTTTCCCTCTTGAATAGCCATGGCTTAGGAGAAACCTTGACAATCTATCATACCGTGCCCTTGGAGCTTGTTTTAACCCATAAAGAGCCTTATCAAGTTTATAGACATAGTCAGGATAGCCATTGTTTTCAAAGCCAGGAGGTTGTTTGACAAATACTTCTTCCCTTAGTAAACCATTAAGAAATGCACTTTTTACATCCATTTGATACAAGGTGAACTCCATGTGGGATGCAAATGCAATGAGTAATCTGATTGCCTCTAACCTGGCCACATGTGTGAATGTTTCATCATAATATATCCCTTCTTCTTGATTGTACCCTTGGACTACTAGCCTAGCTTTGTTTCTTGTTATCGTACCATGTTCATCTAACTTGTTTCAAAACACCCACTTTGTACCAACTATGGTTCTATTTGATGGTTTTGGCACCATATGCCAAACTTTACTCCTTTCAAACTGATTTAGTTCTTCTTCCATAGCCATAATCCAATCTGCATCTTGGAGAGCTTCACTGATCTTCTTTGGTTCCATCATGGATAGGAATGCATTAAAAGCACAATGGTTTTTTATCCCTGATCTGGTGGTTATTCCGGAAGTGAGATCAGTAAGTATATTGTCCAATGGATGTGATCCTTGGTATTTGTAATCTTTTAGAACCAAATTTGGTTGTTCTGTATTTTGACCATCATTCAGATCTGTTTGTTTTTCATTAGGCACCTTTTCTGAGGCATCATCTTTCTCATGTGTTTCAACACTGTCTTCATTGACTGTATCTGAATGACCTATTTCTTGTATCTGTTCCTGTACAGAGTCAGTGTATTCTTTTGATGGTACTTCGTTTTCCAGCAAATCCTGATTAGACATAATATTGCTTTCATCAAATATAACATGCACACTCTCTTCTACACACATTGTTCTTTTGTTGAGTACCTTATAGGCTTTACTATGTGTGGAGTATCCTGAAAAGATTTCTTTGTCACTTCTAGCATCAAATTTACCTAGCAGATTTTTTCCATTATTGTGAATAAAGCACTTACACCCAAACACTCTTAGATGAGAGATGTTGGGTTTCCTACCTTTTAACAATTCATAGGGAGTTTTTTCTAACACAGGTCTGGACATGCATCTATTTATGGTATAGAAAGCAGTATTTATGGCTTCTGCCCAGAATTGGTTGGTGATTTTGTTTGCAATCATCATGGTTCTAGCCATTTCTTGCAAAGTTCTGTTTTTCCTTTCAACCACACCATTTTGTTGAGGGGTTCTAGGGGCAGAGAAATTATGGTCGACTCCATGGACATCACAATATTGGGCAAACTTTGAGTTTTCAAATTTTGTTCCATGATCAGATCTGATTGCCATATTGTTTATCAAATTTCTTTTGAAGCTTTCTTATTAAAGAGCATAATGCTTCAAATGCATCATATTTTTATGTCAGGAATAGTGTGTCCAAGTAAACCTAGTATAGTCATCAACTAATACAAACACATATCTTTTCCTCCCTGCTTTTGACTCTCATTGGTCCACATAAATCCATGTGAATTAGTTCTAAGGACCTGGTTGAGCTTACCACCTGTTTTGATTTAAAGGATGATTTTATTTGTTTCCCTAGAGAGCAGGCTTCACACATCTTTTCTTCTTTGAACTTTGTTTAGGTAGTCCTATTACTAAGTCCTTAGTGATGAGTTTATTTAGTTGTACTTGGCTAGCATGACCTAGTCGTTTTATGCCAAAGTAGAGGATCTTTTATCCAACACACTTAGACATACTAGATTCTCATCAGATGTGATTAAAGTGTCTACAGTGTAGACATGTTTGTCCTTTTTTCTAGTTAAGACTACCCTTTTTGTGATTAGATTGATTACTTCAACACCGGTGGATAGAAAAATTACCTTGTTTCCCTTGTCGCATAGTTGGGATATACTAAGTAGATTATGTTTTAGTCCTTCTACGTAGTACACCTTTTCGATTGAGTGTTCATCAGATCTTCCAATCTTACCAATGCCTTTGATTTGTCCCTTTTTTCCACCACCAAATGCTACCATTCCACCTTTTCCTTCTTCAAGTGAGAGAAACATTGCTTTGTCTCCAGTCATGTCTTGAGCAAGCGCTATCCATGTATCAATGTTGCTTGCTTCCTCTCACTTCTCCCTGAAGGAACAATTAAAGGTTAGTTTTAGGAACCCAGATCAACTTGGGTCCTTTGTTTTGATCAAAAGGATGAATAAGATCTCTGTTTATCCATTTTGGAAGTCCTGTTTTGTTTAGAGAGTGTATGCTCCTTAGGTGTGTGTTAGTTTTGGTTCTTTGACAATTTAGTTTAGAGTGACCAGTTTTTACCACAGAGACTACAAAATAAAGAAGTTTTATATTGAGATTTGTCAAAACCTATTCCAGCCTTAATGTTTCTAGTATTATTACCTAGATGTGCGACTATTATGGATGATCTTGTTCATTTATTTCCCCTTTCCAGATCAATTTTTATTCTGGACAATTCAAGATTCATTCTCCTAGAATTTTCTTTTTCCAAGCTTAAGTCGTTTTTGAGTTTATTCACTTCATGTTCATACTTAGGTTGATCACACGACTTTTCTTTATCAAGAATTTTCAGTTTTATATTTTCAGACTTTAGTGCTAGATTGCAGGTTTCAAGTTGCTGAGTTTTCTGCAGCAATTGCTTGGTTTTCTCCTGTAGTTCACTGTTGAGTTTTTCGAGATCGATGTACTCAAACTTTAAACTAGTCATGGAGGCAAGCAATTGTTTCTTGGTTTTAACTAGTTCTTGAATTGTATCTATAGATGTGAGCGTTAAGAAGGATAATTTTATCTTAGAGAATTTAACTAGCTTGTCTTTAAGATCAAAGAGATTTACCTCCATTCCTTCAGAGTCTGATTCAGGTTCTGGTTCTGATTCTTCCATGGCCATTAAGGCAATGTCATCAGCATCTTCTTCATACATGTCTGAACCTGTTCCCCAAGCTGCATACATTGCTTGTTCCTTCTCTTTGTTTTTTCTTTTGCTTAAAAGTTCCCTCTTCTCCTTTTCAGCTATTTCCTTTCTCCATTCTGCTTCCCACATAGGACAATCCTTAATCTGATGATCGGTTTTACCACACTTAAAACATCCTCCACTTTGTGATTTTTCTGTAGTCTTTTCTTTGGTGGGTGGTGACTTTTTTCCAGAATTCATTCCTCTTTTGAAGAGTTTCTTGAAGTTTCTGCTTATCAGTGCTAAATCCTCATAATCTATATCTGATTCTTCACTCTCAGTTGCTTTGAGTCCAAGATTTTTCTCTTTTTTTCCTTCACCTCTTTTGTCAACATTCATCTCATATGTTTTGAGATTCATTACCAGTTCATCCAAGGTCATATTTGTTAAGTCCTTGGCTTCTCTGATTGCAGTAACTTTTATTTCCCATGATCTAGGCAAGGTCCTAAGCACTTTGTCTACCTGTTCCTCAGTGGTGTATACTTTCCCCAAGGAGATTAACTCGTTTACCACAGTAGTGAATCTGATGATCATATCTTGAAGTGATTCTCCGAATTTCAACTTGAAGGCTTCATACTCAGAGCATAGTCTGGCAATTCTGAATTTTCAAACTTGAGTTGTACCTTCGTGAGCGTTCTGTAAAGTGTCCCATATTTGTTTCGTGGAGGTACAACTTGAGATGCGATTAAACTCATCAGGTCCTAGTCCACATACAAGAATGCATTTGACTTTTGCATTCTTTCCCAACATCTTGTAGTTAACTTCTCCGTATTTATCTTTAGGTTTTGGTACAATGTTTCCTTCACTATCCGTAATAGTAGGAGTTAATGGTCCATCAGTGATTCTAACCCATAGTTCGTAGTCTTCGGCTTGAATGAAGTCTTCCATCCTTGTCTTCCACCATGAGTAGTATTGACCATTGAATAATGGAGGCCTGTTGATGTGTTGCCCTTGACCATGTCCGAGAGGAGGTGCAGAACTCATAATGATCTTTCTCTCGAGTTATTAGACTCTTTGATTAAGATAACCCGCTCTGATACCACTTGTTTAGAATTCTACCCTCCTGAATTCTATACAGGAACATGTAATGACTACTTGTTCCTATTTGTTTGAAGCTTAACAATAAAAAATTTCGTATAATAACTTGCTCAGCACTTTGTATTATTTATAAACCTTCAAATAACACAACGATTACAAAGCTATGTAACCTAAGGAATTATAAACTCTAATTCCTAACTACCCAAGACAAAAAAACCCCAGGTTTAAGTCTTCTATCGTTCTTCAAGTAATTCAACTTGTCAAACGAAACTTACTCACAAACACTTGATTGTATTCAAAACTCTTGACTACAATCGTACAATTTTTCTCTCAACTCGCAGCACTCCCCAAAATAAAAATCAAAACTCTCTCAACTCTTGATCGTGTTTTGATATTACTCTCAATGTAAGTGCGCAATTTTTCTGAAGAAAATAACCCCCTATTTATAGATCAGAATTCCAGCAAGTCCCTATTCGACTCAACTTTGTCTTTGCCGCTACAAAGCCTTGTTGACCTCAACTTGGACTCCTATTTGTACTCGACCTCTTTCACAGAAACCTTACACATAGTAGTTTTGCTACTGTATGTAGTTTTCCTTATTGATTAAGAAAACTTCCTTAACCTTGAATTCCTACTTCTATACGTTTTTGACAAAGCACTTTTGTATCACGTATGCACGACCTGTTCTGTTCACTTTGCCATTCTTCAAAACTTAGAGGCTTTAACAGTTTTGAGTCTGAACTTTGTCATACTATGGATGCTCTCTTTCCTCGCAGAATTTATCACTTTTCTTCCCTGCCCTTGTAGAGAACACTTTTAAGAATTGAAACAGTAGCACTTAAAAAATTAGAATTCTCCCACATAGCATAGGCTTTTGTATTGATGCTTTAGGATTTATTTCAATTTTGAAGTCTAATTTTCGATTCAAGTAACTAATGTGCACACCTTTTTTGAATCATAAAACCATTTTTTTTATAAAAAAAAAACCTAAGCTTATGACATGTATAGACAAGAAACAAACATGAGGAGTTGGAAATGTAACTAAAATTTTGTAACCATTTTCTCCTCATGTGAAGATGTGGAATTTTTGACCAAACTAATCCATTATTTAAACCAATTCATCAAAATAGTACGTTTTTAAT
The DNA here is from genome assembly GCF_000226075.1 of Solanum tuberosum. Taxonomy (NCBI): domain Eukaryota; kingdom Viridiplantae; phylum Streptophyta; class Magnoliopsida; order Solanales; family Solanaceae; genus Solanum; species Solanum tuberosum. The sequence goes on along the minus strand of NW_006239093.1, from coordinate 251,708 downwards.
TTTTTTTACGAAACTAGTATAAACGTATTTCACAGTAACGTTTTAGGGTATTTTTTATTTAAAAAAATTAAGTTGTGTAAAATATTATTATTGACGGCGTTAAGTTAAGAAATGTTACCAATAGTAACATTTTTTACTAAAAAACGTTACTCAAAATAACGTTTTAAGCTTTAAATGTAATATTTGCCCACATATGTTATTTTTTATCACTTTGTAAATGTACTGTGAGTTTCAATTTCAAAGATTTTTTCTTAAACCCTTATGCGGCTGATTAGAGATATTTCCAGCCCTTGCAACTGCGACTAGAGAATTTTCCATCCCGTGTACCTGCGATTCAAGAAATCTTCAATCCTTGCAGCTGCAATTAGAGAAATATTGTTGTTCACGACGTTAATTGAGAAATCTATGGTTCAACTGTTGATGATGTCGGAAGCCTGGTATGAAGTGTTGTCGGAAGCTCATTATGAAGCTCAGATTTCATCTAGAACAACTTGATTTCATAGTATGAAGTTTCATTTTAATAAGATGATTTTGTTGCTCTCTTTTCTCCCTCTTAAATTACAAAATTTATTTTTTCCAGATTGCAGTCCTCCAATTGTCTAGGTATTATAGAGAAGGAAGATTCACAACAATTTACTGCCATAAACCTTACGAAAAGTTTGGAACATCGTAATTTTCTTTTTTTTGAGGTATGTTATTTCCTCATAAAGCAGTAGAAGATGCTTGGATTTAAGAATTTCTATCTTCTCGTATTTATATAGTCGTTGTTGTGTAGAATACTTCTGAATAGAATCAATCAAATAACTTTGATTCTTATATGTCGTATTTTTATTTAGAAGACTCATGTATGTTGTAAAGTGAACATTGAAAAGCATTCTTTTCCAGTAAAACAATTGCACTAGTAATGAGTAATTTCTACTTTCTTGTTTCTTTTATTTTTTCTAAAGAAAGAGAAAAATAAGTTATCTAACAAATTTTTGTACTACAGATGAGTTTGGTTTGATGTAAGAGGAGGGAAAAATTGGGGAAATAGAAGGTTTGATTAAAGAATATTAAATGGGAGAGGAGATGAAAGTAGAATGCCAAAAAAAAATACTCTTTTTGGCATCTTTCTGCCCTTGCTTCACACTTTGGCTCTTCCAATTTTTTCATTTTGGCAGCAAATAATTAACATCTATGTGTTTGATGAATAATTGGTGTGACGTATAGTACTAGTTTAAAAGATTTAGTGAATGTTATATGATTTTGTCTATTTAATAATTTTAATTTCATGTGTTTTTTATTTTATAGGTAGTTTTATGGCTGCTAATAATGCATACCAACTAGACCCCGGTCCACTTGAATCATTTGTATTAACGGAACAACTTACACATAGATTTCAAGATATATGGTATGGAAGTGTTAATATGATTCTAAATACGAGAAGGTGTGATGGTAAATTTTGAGACATTGTAAAGAAACATGCCATCCCTCCTCGAGTCTTAGAAGTGATTCAATTATCTGGATTGTATGGTGTGTATAGGTCTCATCGGCCTATGATTGATCGTAGTTTGATCACTTCACTAGTTTGATAAAGCAAAATCACTCTGTGATCAACCATCAATGGAGGATTTTTACATGTTTCGTGCAATGGTGGTGTTGCTGGCATGAGGGCATGTGCTGTTGAGAGAAGACAAGTTCCTGTTGAAATGGACGAAGCAGCCTCAGAAGATGATCAAACAACTGGTGATATTGGTTCCACTTCAAGGAGTCACACTCGGGAATTCACTCCTATGGCACCAGGTATGACATATCAACCAACAAATACTGAGATTATCCCATACATGACGCCACAAATATCAAGGCATCCAAGTCTTTTTGTCACTTGAGAATGTCTTTGGTAATTATCTGCCTCAACATGAGAATGCCTCAAATTTTACCTCATCGCATGTGCTACTATCCATGGAGATCCCTGATGCCATGACTAATTTAGAGGATTCCAACATCGAGATAAAAGGTAATGAGTTAGATGATGCCAACAGTGAAGTGGAGTGGTAATGATCCCGAGAATGCAAGTGGAGGTGGTAAACCATCAGTGAAGAAAAAACGTATAATATTTCCTAAGCTTTGTGGCACTGGTACAATTTTGTCTTAAGCTTTGATGAACCATTATTTCTTGACATAACTGCTTCTTTTTTTCTATGCTTTGTCGCACTGGTACAATTATTTTTACTTGCCAGGGAGTCATCATCTTAACCAACACGAGATAAACAAAAAAACAAAAAGTAACAAAGACACTGTAGCAACAAAAAAAAAGGAAAGAATAAATCACAAGGCGATGAGATGCAAGCAAATTGGTATTGTTGATTGGAGCGGTTGTCTGCATTTTTCCTTTGATAAGTCATTGCTATTGAAGGGTGTATGTTTGTTGCATTAGCTCAAGTGTAACTGACATGTCTTCTGTTATTATGCCAAAAAAAGTTTTATAATACATGCCAAAAAATCAACATTGTGTAGGTAGTTTTAGTATTGTAAGTAGTTTTAGTACTAGTTAAAAATCAACATTGTCAGATTGTGTTCAGTTGTCTAAGAAAAAACCATTGTCATATCATAATCTTAATTTTTTTATATGTATCATTTATGCAGAAATGAGCTATTGAGGCAGCGCAAAAAGCTAACACGACTTTATTTGGATAAGAGCACATGCCATACTTGTTTGAGAGCTAAAAAGTGGTCGTTGGGTGTATATTCTCAAATTACTATCTCATCCTTTTGTAATTACGTTGTGATTCCTTCAAATTGTGGTCCTTTTGCATTTTGTGTCAATATCTCGGTTATATGAAAGGAATTCATTGCGACTATTGATTCTTATGTCTTGCAATTACGTTGGGAATGCATGCGTGTTTGAGGAATGCATTGTGTAGTCATGTGTTTAGTTGTGTCCTACATCTTGCATGACTTAATAGTTCTTTTATGAAAAATTTGTTCTTTGCACACATAGATGGACACATACTTTGCTATGTATGTGCTCCTCTCTTTAGTTTTGTTTATCTCACTTGGCGAGAGATTTTCTGTAAAGAGTATTACAGCTAATCTAGCGAGAGACATACTCTGCAACATAATTGTAGTTGCAGTTGATTTTTGGCTCAAGGACTCAGAAAATTGGTATGTATTGTCTTTGTAACTAAGTGTTGCTTGATGAAATACACAATTGGACCATGAAGTATTGAAAGAGAATGAAGTGAAAAATCATGTAAACCAATCTTGTATTAGCTGTGTGTCCAATAGAACTCTACTTTAACTATAGTGCTTTTTACTACTTAATACTGCTACAATGACAACTTAAGTGTCCCTTTTGATGAACACAACCTCAATGAAATAGAGATATAGATAAATAAAAGAGCACAAGACTTTTTTTCAACACTAGAGAGTTCACCTGATACCCAAAGATTTATGGCATCAAAGTTATTACTTATTGTACATACATAGATAACAAAACTTGACATCGACATTAACATAACTGCACTAATAAAATTTAATTACGATCAGGACATCGACGCCTATCATGTCGTGTCTGCCTACATAATCCACAAGCTCGCTCATACACGGTAGGACCACGATCCATCTCATTAGATATTCTAGTTGTCCTTGATCGATTGTGACGACGATAGAATTCATTACTTCTCATTCTAAAACTCGGAGATGGCCAATATGACCCATGACCAACTGGTGAGAATGATCCAGAATATGTTCCACTTCTCATTTTAAATTTGCAGGATTCGACTGTATTTGCAGGATTTGATTATGAATTTGCAGGACGCGCGTGATTGGATTCTTAACAAGTGTTGTTGTGAGTAACGTTTTACACCTAAAACGTTACTCACAGTAACGTATTATAAAACGTTACTCACAGTAACGTATTATAAAATGTTACTCTGAGTAACGCATTAGGTTGAAAACGTTACTGTCAGTATTAGTTATTCATTTAATGTCGCCAGCTCCATTAATTTTTTTCTGATGAATTTTTAAAATAAAAAATACTCTAAAACGTTACTGTATACTAGTTTCGTAAAAAAAAATTAAAACATATTCTTTTGGTGAATTGGTTTAAATAATTGATTAGTTTGGTCAAAAGTTCAAAGATGTGCACAAAGCTCTGGTGTTTTTAAATTTTAATCTCTTGGTTCTAATACATGATTGGCGACTCATTATATCCTCTCTCTTTTTAAATTCAATTTTCACTCTTAATTTTGCATTCCAGCTATAAAGGTTCTCATTTCATCATCCTCTCTTGTTTAAACAAGGGAGAGCAGGTGTAGAAGGATAAAGAGAATTGGTTATGATACAACGTGGTTAATAAGAAAGATTGATGCGCTAGCTTTCTGGAGAAAGAAGTGACAGTTGATTCAGCCAAGAAGTGTAAGTGGAGACGAGAGATCTTTAGAGATTCTTATCTCATTCCATTTCAGTAGCTTAACCAGTAACCAATGGCGAAAAATCATTGTGCATAGCTTAAATATTGATGAAGTCGGGAAATTACAATCCATGCAACATGTATCCTTGATAGTTGTTGATTTTTTATTTTTTTAAAAGTTTTTGATAAAACAAAAACTTGTGTAAAGACCAAATGATTGTACTTTACGTAAGTGATATTTGACTATTATACTTATATGGAGTTAATATCTCAGATGGTCACTCAATTATGCACTCTTCTCTCAGAAAGTCACTCAACTTTGAATATTAACTCAAAAGTCACTCAACTATACTCTATTTTCTCAGAAAGTCACTCAACTTTGAATTTTAACTCAAAAGTCACTCAACTATCCATTCTTTTCTCAGAAAGTCACTCAACCTATTTAATTGATATTTTAATTAAAATTTACTGCTATAAATTTTTTATTTAAAAACCAAAATTCTAAAAAATAAAAAGAATACCATTTAAATCATTTAGTGACCCATTTAATTTTATTTTACCCAGCAAATCAATAAGATGCAAAATTAGCTGCTACTAGATGATACTTTGATCAGTCTTCTTCACAATCAAAGCAGAATTGCCAGAAACGTAGCAAAATAAGAGATGATGAAAAACACTGTTCTACGATGTAATCACACTTCTCTTCTTAACTTGAAAGGCAAATTCAATTAGCTTGTTAGCTTTCATGTCCTACAACTAAGCAGCAAATTTTGATTAAATGGGTCACTAAATGATTTAAATGGTATTTTCTTATTTTTTAGAGTTTTTGTTTTAAATAAAAAATCTATATCAGTAAATTTTAATTAAAATATCAATTAAATAGATTGAGTGACTTTCTGAGAAAATAATGGATAGTTTAGTGACTTTTGAATTAAAATTCAAAAAAAGCATAGTTGAGTGACTTTTGAGTTAATATTCAAAGTTGAGTGACTTTCTGAGAGAAGAGTGCATAGTTGAGTGACTATATGAGATATTAACTCTACTTATATGTGTTCTTTGATAACTTTGTGTTAAGTTTTTTTGTGGAAAGTGTTAGTCTCCCATGGGGCTAAATTATCAATTTTACTTGATCGTGTTGGTCCATTCAATGCGATCAATTTCAATGTAATGTGAGTGTGAAAAGGGGAAATGTTTTACGCTATGCATTCACAAGTGTAAAAGTGATGAGGTTTTAAATTTAGTTTTGTGACAAATAAAAACATACAAGAATGAATATGAGTTGGAATGAGGGCTAAGGTATACTATGATATGATTCTCTTTTGTAATATTGAGAAGAATAAAAGATAAAGAATAGAACGTGAAATCTGCAGTATGGAGTATTTTTGTTTCACATAACTTTTAAATTTTAATTAATTGAGATGTAAATTGTAAATATGACGTCGACATCAATGTCCTCCGTATTGGGCTTATGTTGTGCACGGGCTATTTCGAGCAATGTTCAGTTCCTTTTGTGCTTTGATAAAGTAAACGTAAATTGTTTCTTCAAACGGAAAAATAAAATAAAAATGCCTATTTAACTCAAAATCATAGCACATGATTATATGTTATGATTAAACATTCGTACATTGTTGCTTCAAACGGAAAAATAAAATAAAATAAAAATTCCTATTTAACTCAAAATCATAGCACATGATGATTATATGTTATGATTAATTATGTATAAATTAAAAATCCTATGCAAATTTTACAATCCTCAACTCTAGTAATTATTACAATACAAAAAAAAGATAAATATTAAATAAAAATAACAACAACAATAACATATTCAAATAATTTCATAAGTACGATTTTAAAAAATAACAATAATAAATATCAATAACCGAAGTTAGACATTCACATCTTTCTAATGTTAAGATTCATTTGCAGTTCTTGAGCGGATTTGTTTTAATATCCTTTACTTCGCTTGACCGCGTACATTTATGATTGCATCAATATAATTTGTGGGTGATAGTCTCGTTTCAGTCTCCCAAGTCAAATTAAAAATAAAAAACACCATGATATAAGTGATGTTTTCCTCACTCCGCATCAAAATATATATACACTAACTAATGAATATGATGAGCATAAAATTTAGAATGTTCATTCAATTATTTTAGTAAGAATTGAGAGGCGGTATAAATATGGAAAATTTCTTCATGTTTAGCGTTTTACACACCTAATTATGAGGGAGGGGAAAGTGAGTAACTAATTATATTGGGACTTTATTTTAAATTTAAACTTAAGATAAATAAAAGAGTGAAAAAATACAAAAAGAAAGAAGAAAAAAATATAAACTTAATTCTTAGTAAAAAAATGTGTCACATCACCACTTTAATATGTTGGTTTCTGATTAAAAAACAAAATATATGTTGGTTTCTGAAAAACATCTTAAGCCTGATTAAATATATTCATATATAAGCTTCCCAAACCTTTTTTCAAATTGTCTTTGCTAGCATAGAGCACATGTTTGTATCAACTATCAAAACAAAACATGCAGGGGCAACCTTCATTTTTACATTTAATACTAGTATACGTACTCACGCGATGCGCTGTCATTTTACTTAAAAATTGAATCATTAAATTGTTTTACGCATTTAAAGATAACAATAAAAATAAATATAATTTATGCAAAGTGTTTGTTAGTACAAATAAAATTATATTTCTTGCAATTCTGTCACGACCCAAAAATGGACGTGATGGCACCCGTCTTATCCACCAAGACAAGTCAGCCTAAAACAACCATTACAATAAAATGCGGAAATTTCATAATCAACTCAAAAATACCCCCAAAATCTGGTTGTCACGTGTACGTACAAGGCTCTACTGTGTTATAACAAAATTGAAAGAAAATACAATATTCAAATGACATTGTTTCTAGAATAGAACAAAATCATAAATAAAAGAAAGAAGGTCCGCTGAAATGACAAGCAGCTACCTCACAAACCTCGACAAGAAGCCTCAGACAAGGAGAAGAGAAAATATCACAAAGGTCCGGGCTAGTAACCTACAAAAAAAATGTAAGTAGTAAGGGGTGAGTACCAAACCACATGGTACTCAGCAAGTAAACGTACACAAGCTAAGGGGATGGAATACGGGTACTCCTTACACCCCAACCGAACCTCCACAACTACAACCTGCATAAAACCAGCTAAACCTAACAGTTCACAATTTACAAGCACATATCTCAACAACAACATTCTAACAATTACATACTCTTAACACAAGCTCAATATTCATCAATCAAAGTTCCACAACTACAAACTGCATAAAACCAATCCAACCTAACAGTTCATAATTCACATAGCACACAGCTCAACAAAAACACTTCAACGATTACATATCCTCAACAACAAGCTCAATATTCATCAATCAAAGTTCCACAGAAAGGCACTCACAAGATCAGCAAAACACAATATCAAGTTCACTAATGATAAATATGTGCAATGTAATGGAATGCAATCTCAAGTATAATGATGCATGTCTGACCTAGTGATACACACCCGTTGTCTCTTAGTCCGGGACCCATGGGGGATATATCTGTTCATGCATCCGTCGCGGCGTACGACACGACCCTCGATAATAGAATCCATCGTGACGCACGATACGTCCTTCGAAATATAGTATCAGTTGCAGCACGACACGTCCCTCAAAATGGTCCATCCTCTTTAATTCCTTATTCTTTCTCAATTCACATAACCGGGTACCCTTGTTACAACCATGTCTCAGAACAATGCAAATGACATGTTCACACAAATAATGAGGAGATGATCATTTTCATAACATTACACAATTCACAACAACACAATCATGATACAACATCAATAATGATTCAACAAGCCTTTCAAACCATTCTCAACACATCACACACAAACAATTAATCGCATTGCCCTTTTATTACCCCCTTTTCATCATTATAATTAATCAATGCGGACAAGTCAACCCATCACCAAGTCTCATTACCCCCAAACACATATTACAAGGAAATACACGAATTCCATACACTTAACAAGGGTTTAGAAATTCACTTGCCTCAAATAATCGAACAATCACTCCGGGATTTGAGTCTTCCCTTTTCAATGAGCTTCCAAATCAATACAATCTATTCAAGTAAATAATCACAATAAGGTTTTGAAACTAACAACACCATATAACTATAAGTTTAGCCTAGACCCAAAAACTCACCTGAATTTATAATCAAATTCCTAATTTTGATGTCAATTACACGTCAACTCTCATATTTTCCAAATTTCAAGTTTAGGGTTAAGTTTCAACTTCTCCAACATCATAAATCTAATAATAATCATATAAGACAACACACCTACTATTTAATTTGATAACCAATATACCGAAACTAAATTTATAAAATAATAAACAATTAATATTATTGGATCGAAGCCACTGGTTACAAAAACCAGTGGCAACGACAACATGACCCAAATGTGTAACTTACAGTACTTAGTAGTAACCTTCCTCTTATTGCCATTTATTACCATGCATCAATCATTGGCAATGTGATTAGCCAATGATTGAGTGACAATTTGCCTCTCAAATCCCAACACGTTGAACAGCTTAACAATTCCCACCCCTTTTTGATTTATTTATTTTATTATGTTTTTTTCCTTTTTCTTCAACCCAATTAACAACTATACTATAGACGAGAGGGAGTTGCTCGAATGGTAAGCATCCCTCACTTTCAACCCGAAGATTGCAAGTTCGAGTCACCAAGAGAGCAAAATGAGTGGAGCTCCTAGGGAGGGAAAAAAAAACTATACTACAGATTCTATTCCATTCCAATCCAACTATAGAAAATCAAAGATTTGGCATTACCTGATTGTGCAGTTTTCCAATTCTCGCGTTCGGCCGTCGCTCAAGCATTCCTTTTATTTTTTTATTTTCTAAATTCATTATGTATTAAAAGTAATAATTCCTATTAACCTATTTTAATGTTTCAGACTTGGCCCGTTATTATTAAGAATAAGCAAATTACCCGCAAATTAGTTAACTATAGTTAAATGACTATTCAAAATTATCAGAAATGACTTTTCGGGTCTAGGTCCTTACATTACCCACCACTAAAAACCATGTTCATCCTCGAACATAAAGAAGAAGGAGGAAGAATAACCGACATTACCAAAATCCCGAGGTTTGGCCTACCAGTCGGTGTTCATCTCTCTAAGTGAGCTCCTCCTTATGATCATTCCATTAAGATCAACTATTAAGAACTAAACTTTCGAATCAAACTTTACCCTATTTACAAATCAGGAGTGCTTACCAAACCACAAACTAACCTGTGAACTCAATGTGAACCGAAACCCTCCAGACCATTACACAATTCCACAATGAATCTTTTCTCAGGTCACCGCAATAAAATTCTGAATCAATACCGATTACAACCATAAGTGAATCTGAACCAACCACCACACACTCGTAATTCACAAACCATCACATAACTTATCAAAATTTTCTTTTCACAACACAATATTTTCACATGTTTAAGTTATAAAAATTTGATCTTTAGACATCATGTACTCATCAAGAAAGAATTCAACTTATCTCACCCAAAGAAGAACAATATCAAGTAACCACCCAACAAGCGGTACACCCAAGCATACAAAACCTCTAACAGTACTTATAAAAAATGCTAGATCAGTAGCTATGATTGTAGACAACACTTAAGAACAACAAAACTAGACCCAATGATCCTCATATTCAACCACACATAGCTGGAACGTGATCTCAACGACTAAATGAATACTAAAATTGTCGTACAACTGCAAATGCCCATGGTAGCTCATCTATAAATTCTCATAAGTAAGGTGGTACATGTAGAACCACTGGAATACTTCAATTTCTCCAAGGCAACACCAAATATGTCATATCTAAAATAATTAAGTCTGTCCAAGCTTTCTATCCTACCAAGAGGACAATCGCAGGATCGGTACACCCATCCACCACTAGGAATTCACTCATAGATGTGGAAACATGAGTAGCATAAGCAGTGAATCACACTCCAAATAATATCCAGTACGAAGAAGGTGGTCATAAAATTCCATTCATCTGATTCCATCTCTCGATTTTTGGCCGCCCACAATCAACCAGTCTGATCCCCATTACAATATTACAAATACTCGATTCACCAAACCCCACATACTTCTCACAGTACTTCATTGAAGCTAACACTCTTAGTACCAACAAACATCATAACTGCACCAGCCATTTACCTTACTCTCAAACTGTCACTAGTATCAAAGTCTTCTTCACAAACACATCGTCGCCTCCAAAAATTCTGAACTAGGGCTCCCTCTTTTTCCATTTAAGCATCTCATGATCGATATGGGTTTCATCCAAGGCTAATGGCACAAATTTCAAATCGGATATTACCTTCCCATAAAGATAAAGCTATTAACTTACACCCACAATCAACTTCACACAAACTTTCACATACAATATTTCAACTACCATTCCAAACTGTCACATGACTCATTCTAAAACTCATAGAAATCCTTAGTCACTCAAATAATTTTGTATACTATAAGCTCATAACCTCTATTTAACATCTAGTGTCTATGTAATGCATCACAACAGTCTATATAGTCCCATTTAAAAGAGTAGTTTTAATTTCCTTAAAATCCTCAATAACCATGTATAACAGTAGGTCCATACTGTTGCGCATCCATAAGTCACATACCAATATTTGAACAATCTAGACTGCCATAACCATGTAGAATATTTCACACCTCATTGTTTGTCACCCAAATAAGAACTCAATTTTCATTAAAGTCATTGATAAATCCCTAGACATTTTGTACCGAACCAATCCACCTTGCATAATCATTTTTAAATTCAAAGGCGAAAATTCCTATAACCTTTCAACGAACCAAAAATCTATACGAGATGACTTATTCCTTCAGCTTGCTTAAATTCTTTCCATGACGCAAATTTTCAAATACCTTAAACTCTTCAATACACAAAAATTTGGTTCTTTTTGCTAACTCACTTACCAGATTTATTCTTTGGCCAACAACCCACAACATTTTTACCTTATCCTCTAAACCATAACATTATGTGAAACCTCACTTAGGTCCTTTGACAATCAAAAGTAACCCAATTTACGACTCAAATTATACAGAAGTCCTTCCAAATGCTCAATACTTAATGTGATCGATCATTTCTTACCTTACCAATCCATACCTTGACAAAACATACTACCACGAACATAACCTCACCATGAAAAACTTGAATTTTGATCCCAACCATGTAACACAATCTCATTATCTATCAACATTAGCTCATACATTGTAGCTCTTTATGAATTCAGGTATCTTAGCCTATAATTAATCCTATCTCCATTGATCTTACTGTATCCTTAAAAAAAAATTCAACTGTATTTGTTACCAAATTCAAAACCAAAAAAGAACTTATCACCACACTCGAGTCAAACGTTTGTAGTCTTCTTTCTCCAATCTTATCCAAACAACTTTTAACTGATATGAAAGATATGTAACACTATCACCATAACCATAGCAAAACAGATGGAACTACGTGTCTCTGAACCAAATTCTCAACCACTTAATACATTTTTGGTCCATGCAATCAAAGTAAATATCATTGTTCTCGCTTCCTTTTGAAGGCTAAGCTTCTTTCCACTGGTTCTCTCCATTTATGACTCTAGCTCATTTCAATTCTATTCGAGTGGTGTCCAAACACCTCCTACCACTTTTTCTACGATCATTTTACTCACTAAATAGTAGCAAACCACAACCTTAGATACTCGTAAGACGTCATTACAATACAAAATTTGTTGTCACGACCCAACCCACCGGGCCGTGCGGGCACCCACTCTAACACCTAAGTAGGAGAACCCTCATATCCCAAAAAAGATCACATGCGGAAATTTTAAAGAAAACGAAATAACAAAATTATTGAGGTTTCATAAATAACACTTTTGTAAAAAAAACTTGTAAAGTAATTTAACAACTCCCATTGATCTAGTCTAAACAGGTACAAGAGCTACTAAGAGTATAACTGGACAATAAAATAAAAGACACAGCTCTCGCCCTGCGGAAAGAATATCAGAAGCTGCTGGAGATTTTCTTCGTCTTCACCTAATGAAACATCACCAATCCTGCATCCAGACTATGTCAAGACATAGCAAGAGTAGTATCAGTACAAAACACACGTACTGGTTGGCATCATCGGTCAAACCCGACGCCCACCACATAATATAAGAAACCAACTAGCAAGGTCATGAAATAAACCACTCGCTCCTCCACCCTTACCCTGTCTTGGGTTACTTCTAAATCATACTCCCAAATCTAACTACTAACTCCCTTCTTACGTCAACCCACTTGCCGGATTCTTGATCATAGCCTACCATTCTAACCCGTAAGGATCTTCCCAAGCACCACCACGCTTCCACTGCGTGTACCCATCCTACCTTACTTCCTCGTCACACTATCAACCAAAGTCACCTAATATAATGATTCAAGCCTTCTTAATTACCCATCTCCTTTCCCCCAAAGTTAAGTCCACGCAACCATTCCCTCACATACACTACCTCTATTCTCACCAACTCCCATCCACGAAATGATCAACTATAAATTGCCATAGCACGAGTCCACTAATTTCCACTAAGTAGACCAACACCATAATTTACTCACAACCGTATCTCAAGCATATACATTAAGGTCAACAAGTACACAAACAACTAATAACTCACATTTATATAACACATCATTGGTCCTCTCATGGGACCCAACCCAAACAGTTAGCTTGACGGAACGTGACAACCCGATCCAATAGTTGTGCTGGAACGTGGCAACCCGATCCATTAGTTGTGCCAGAACGTGGCAACCCGATCCATAATCACACACCACACTAACATCATCAAGATCATACATTTTCATGATTTCATAGCAAGGATAGTTCATATATCTCATTTACCATAAGTATGATCAACATTCAACATTCATACATATACAAGCATCATAATGAAGCAAGAACAAGCATACATTGCACAATCATAAAATGAAACTATCACCTACGAATATCACCACCGATTCCCAATCCCCCTACACATAAATCAAGCTCGATTTCGGTTCATCGTAAAGGTTTATTATTAGGGTTTACTCTTAATTCGTCATGATTTCTCAAGTTCATCAATTTCCCAAATTAAATGTAACATGCATTCGTTAGCCCTGTTTCACCCTTGATTTCATGCCCTAGTTCTTGCCACAATCCCATCCAAGGTAAAAATTTACAGAAATCCCCACAATCCATCAAGTTCTTCTTCTTTAAGACAAATTCCCATTACGTTAGTTCTGGAATTTACCCAACAATTTACCCGGTTCTTGAAGTCTACCCATAACCCTACTATTGATTTACCTACATTACATGGTAAACACAGATTTACAACTACTAAATGTGTAAAACCTAGCCTACCTAGGCGCCAAGCAGTTGCACGGGGATTTTGATTTCGTTCCCAGCTTTTCCGAATGCGCTACGATGAAATTGGTCAAGAGTTTGCAAGATTCCGCCATCCACATGCCCGAAAGCTCCCTCTCCTTCTCTCCCAAGCTTAGAACAGTTTTTCTGAGGTTTCTAGGGTAATTTACGACCTATTAAGGAAATTTAGGAAGATGGGAAAAATAGGATTTCTCGTAATTGCAATTATGTCTAACTAACTGATCGAATCAGAGTAGTTTTTGGGTAGTTATTTTGAAAGTTGAACGAAGTTGCCGAATGTGTTAGAAAAAATGTAGCATGGTTACTTCCCTTACGTCCCCAACATTTACATAACGTCCTGGGCGTAAGGATTCCGTAAAAGCATGGGTAAATCGGTACAACATGGGTGGGGGAAGTTGAAAAGTCACTTTTGTCACGAACTCGAAATTGGACACTATTTAGGGGTTATTTGGTTGAAATAAATGCTGATTCGTTTTCTAGGATAGTTAATATACTCTGATCTGTTGAAAAACTGACGAAAATGGGGATTTTGGGATGAAAGACGTCATTTTCGCGTCTGGTGTTCGTCTCAGATGAAGGCCGATGTAGCGGCCTACATCCCGCTGTAGCGGCCTGCATCATCCCGCTGTAGCAGGATTTAGCCGCTGTAGCGGGATACCCCAGACCAATGGCCTGACTCCCAGAACCCGAAATTTCTCTTTTTTTGTCTAGTCTTCCCTATCTAGTCTACACTATACTAACTTGTATTAAACTTCTTGCAGGCTCTCTAAAATGGTTGGTCATAACGATGAGAACTTACCCTTTGTCCGGTTCCCAGATACCGCTAGTCGGGAGAGGCACCATGGTTATTGCAACACCGGGTTCTGCTGCGAGAGGGTGTTGGTGTTACATAAGGTAGAGGAGAAGGCTCCTGCCTTTTATGCTTGCCTGGTGGAGTTTGGGTGGTTACCGCTGACTGAGGCTCCCCTGGATGCACGCTCTACTTGGGTGAGAGAGTTATGTCATCTTTCCCACTGTTTGCTGGGAGGAACCTTACCCGGTCATTCGCGTTCGGGGAGTTGACATCCCTTTGAACGCCACTGCTATTAATGAGGCACTAGAGGTGCCAGAGGTCCCAAACCATGTGTTCGATGACCGACTGAGGGAGATGGACCTGGGGTGGCTGAGGGACGCCTTAGTGGAGCCTATGGAGCGGGAAAAGGTCTACTGGGCTACTGCGGAGGGCATTACTACTGCAGGCTGGTCAGCTGATGCTAAATGGTGGCTACACTTGGTGTCTAGAAGGATCTACCCATCGGGCAACCGTAGCGACGTTAGCTTCCCCCGGGCTCTGGTGGTGGCGTGCGCTATACAGGGCATCCAGCTGAATGTGGGGGCGCATATTATCTCAGAATGGAAGATGTTCTATCGGGGCAACAATAAGGCTTTCTTCCTTCCTGGTCTCATCACAGCCTTGTGCAAGCGGGCGGGGGTGCCGCTATTGGATGTGGATGAGCTACTTCATATGGATCCCCCCATTCCCCCTCTTTTGATTCGAGCAGGTTCTACTTCCATGGGCAAAAAGAGGAGGACGAGCAAGGCTAGTAGCAGCAGGGCGGCCGTAGGTTCTGATGACGAGGACCCACTCTCAGGTGGACGGGTCGAGATAGATCTGGAGACGGTACAGAAGAAGATGGGGAGTGCCTATGCTGACTTCACCCCGGTTCCACCTAGCACTGCCCTGGAGGTAGAGTTGCTCTGTCGCCAGCTGTGCCAAGAGAGGAAAAAGAACCTAGCGAGGGACCGTCTGATGATGCGGCTGTGGAAGGTAGTAAAAATCATGTTCACTTGTATTGCCCTCGTGCGGGAGATGCCCTTAGCGGGGAAGGAGGATTATGTCCAGTTTTCAGAGTTGGAGGAGGCTGTGACCGGCCCGGTGCCTCCAGAGGAGCTAGATTCTGATACCGACTCCTCTCGGTCGCAGGGTTCCTGAGTTGCTTTCTTCTCGCCCCTCTTATCTTGTAATTTCAGACAGGTAAGTTTTATTTTACCTTTCGACATTTCTAAGTTTTTGTAGCACATAGACGTTTGTCTTCGGCTGTCTAATGCAGCCCTGTTTTTAAATCTAAGATATAAATTCTCTTTTCCCGTTGATGAACACTGTTTGGAGTTGCAGGGATTTGTTCAGGTCCCTTTCGAGTTGACATTTTAAAAAATAGGGAAAACAGGGAAAATGTTGGTGAGGTTCTACCTCCCTTTGTCCCGCTCCAACGGGATACATCCCGCTATAGCGACACCGTTCCAGCGGGAAAAATCCCGTTGCAACAGCTTTGACGGGACCAGAACCCAGCCAAAAAAATTTCCTGGGTACTCTTTCACTTCCCAAGATTTTCCAGATCCCCATTTTCACCACCCCATCGGGCTTCTAAATTTTCCAAACTAGGGTACACGAGGTTCGATCCCTAATGCTGAAAACCACTCGACGCCATAGCCTACACATCCCCAGGATAGTCCCAGACATTACAACTTGCACAATTTCTAATAATTCAGTCAAGGTTCTACTCTTATCGACTTCAGACACTCCACACGGTGTCCTTAGTCATGTTACTCGCATCAACTATATTCCTTCACATCGTCAGTAATTTAGGCCACCCCAGAATACTTCCACATACACAATTAATTCATTCAATAATCACTGCACAATTATAAATAAATTCAAACAACAAATCACACCTTCCCAGTTATTTCAGGCAACAAGGAGCACACATTGACAGTTTCCAAAACAATGCACATGAAATTTCAATTTATTAGTTAGTTCGTCCCATTTATGATCATTACTGGTCATCCATGCTCTTTATAGCCCCTAGGGCTAGATACCAATTGGGACATTCCAGTCCCAATTAACTTGTTAGTGTTCTTCGCTCATATTAACGACGTCCATCCACTTTGTTAAGATACCAATTGGAATCGGGAGATACCAATTGGACTCAACTCATACCACAAGCGACACTTCAAACGAAAGGAGTAATTGAGTGGAACGACTTCCTAGAATGCTCCCTAGCCTCTTGTAGATTAAATGTGGACGTCAACACACCAATCCACAAGAGTCTACTTCACATTTTGCTCTTGTACGGGGAGACAGGTAACCTAGGCTCTAATACCAATTTGTCACGATCCAACCCATCAGGCCGTGCGGGCACCCACTCTAACACCTAAGTAGGAGAACCCTCATATCCCAAAAAAGAACACATGCATAAATTTTAAAGAAAACGAAATAACAAAATTATTGAGGTTACATAAATAGCACTTTTGTAAAAAAAACTTGTAAAGTAACTTAACAACTCCCATGGATCTAGTCTAAACAGGTACAAGAGCTACTAAGAGTATAATTGGACAATAAAATAAAAGACATAGCTCCCGCCCTGCGAAAAGAATATCAGAAGCTGCTAGAGATTTTCTTTGTATTCACCTAATGAAACGTCACCAATCCTGCATCCAGACTATGTCAAGACATAGCAAGAGGAGTATCATTACAAAACACACGTACTGGTTGGCATCATCGGTCAACCCGACGCCCACCACATAATAAAAGAAACCAACTAGCAAGGTCATGAAATAAACCACTCGCTCCTCCACCCTTACCCTGTCTTGGGTTACTTCTAAATCATACTCCCAAATCTAACTACTAACTCCCTTCTTACGTCAACCCACTTGCCGGATTCTTGATCATAGCCTACCATTCTAACCCGTAAGGATCTTCCCAAGCACCACCACGCTTCCGCTGCGTGTACCCATCCTACCTTACTTCCTCATCACACTATCAACCAAAGTCACCTAATATAATGATTCAAGCCTTCTTAAGTACCCATCTCCTTTCCCACAACGTGAAGTCCATGCAGCCATTCCCTCACATACACTACCTCTACTCTCACCAACTCCCACCCACTAAAAGATCAACAATAAATTGCCATAGCACGAGTCCATTAATTTCCACTAAGTAGACCAACACCATCATTTACTCACTACCGTATCTCAATCATATACATTAAGGTCAACAAGTACACAAACAATGAATAACTCACATTTTTATAACACATCATTGGTCCTCTCATGGGACCCAACCCAAACAGTTAGCTTGCAGAACGTGGCAATCTGATCTCATAGTTGTGCTGGAATGTGGCAACCCTATCCAATAGTTGTGCCAAAACGTGGCAACCCGATCCATTGGTTGTGCCGGAACATGGGAACCCGATCCATAATGACACACCAAACTAACATCATCAAGATCATACATTTATTTCATGATTGCATAGCAAGGATAGTTCATATATCTTATTTACCACAAGTATGATCAACATTGCAACATTCATACATATACAAGCATACATTACACAACCATAATGAAGCAAGAACAAGCATACATTACACAACCATAAAATCAGAACGATCACCTACGAATATCACCACCAATTCCCAATCCCCATACACATAAATCAAGCTCGACTCCGGTTCATCGGAAAGGTTTATTATTAGGGTTTACTCCTAATTCGTCATGATTTCTCAAGTTCATCAATTTCCCAAATCAAATGTAGCATGCATTCGTTAGCCTAGTTTCACCCTTGATTTCATGCCCTAGTTCTTGCCATAATCCCATCCAAGGTAACAATTTATAGAAATCCCCACAATCCATCAAGTTCATATTCTGAAGACAAATTCCCATTACGTTAGTTCTGGAATTTATCGAACAATTTACCCGGTTAGCGAAGTCTACCCATAACCGTACTATTGATTTACCTACATTATATGGTAAACACAGATTTACAACTACTAAATGTGTAAAACCTAGCCTACCTGGGCGCCAAGCAGATGCACGGGATTTTTGATTTCGTTCCCAGCTTTTCCGGATGCGCTACGGTGAAATTGGTCAAGAGTTTGCAAGATTCCGCCATCCCCATGCCCGACAGCTCTCTCCTTCTCTCCCAAGCCTAGAACAGTTTTTCTGAGGTTTCTAGGGTAATTTACGACCTATTAAGAAAATTTAGAAAGATAGGAAAAATAAAATTTCTCGTAATTACAATTTTGTCTCGCCAATCCCGTTGTAACGGCAACTTACCCCGCTGCAGTGCCGCCACGCCAGCAGCCTCTATCGCGCTGTAGCAGGATAGGGTCCAGATTTTTGCGGATTTTTTTTACTTTCTCAAATAACGATGGTTGGGGTCGTTACATTTGTTTAATCGATAATCCTTATCATATAGTTGTATCTCAATCACAATCCATCACAAACTCTTATTACCATTATGCTCGGTTAGCCCTGGCCATCACCACGAAGTCAAACTTGTCATCGACATGACATTTCAAACTCAATTATACCAATCAAATTCAAAGGACTAACTTAATTTTATTCGTACCTTCTTACTAAAATTCTCAATTGCCTTCACATAAGTATACTCTTTAGGACTTCCTTTACCCATAAGCTTGTCATTCAAATATCGATCCACAATCTTGGACCTTACGATGATGTCACGCCCCGAGCCTACACCCTGGACTTGGCCGGCACTCGAAAACCATTGATGGCCCCAAGCGAACCCTTGGCCTGGCTTTCTTAACTCAGCGGAAACCTAACTCAACAGAATAACTCAATGCAATGCAAGGTTATAAAACAACCTAACTGAGGCATAACATGCCAAAAGTCAACTCGTGTCTCAAAATAGAATATTTACATATACACATAGATGAGAGACTCAATACTAATTGACTGACTGTCTCTGAAGCCTCTAAAATACTGAGATGGATGTTGGGACAGACCCC